>NC_134357.1:4212841-4417908 GCF_048569485.1 Anomaloglossus baeobatrachus
GAGGACTCATCTGGAAGCCGGGGCCATATGATCGGCTGCACTGAGGACTCATCTGGAAGCTGGGGCCATATGTTCGGCTGCACTGAGGACTCATCTGGAAGCCGGGGCCATATGATCGGCTGCACTGAGGACTCATCTGGAAGCCGGGGCCATATGATCGGCTGCACTGAGGATTTACCTGGAAGCTGGGCCATATGATCGGCTGCACTGAGGACTCATCTGGAAGCTGGGGCCATATGTTCGGCTGCACTGAGGACTCACCTGGAAGTCGGGGCCATATGATCAGCTGCACTGAGGACTCACCTGGAAGCTGGGCCATATGATCGGCTGCACTGAGGACTCATCTGGAAGCTGGGCCATATGATCAGCTGCACTGAGGACTCCCCTGGAAGCTGGGGCCATATGATCAGCTGCACTGAGGACTCACCTGGAAGCCAGGGCCATATGATTGGCTCCACTGAGGACTCATCTGGAAGCCGGGGCCATATGATCGGCTGCACTGAGGACTCATCTGGAAGCCGGGGCCATATGTTCGGCTGCACTGAGGACTCACCTGGAAGCCGGGGCCATATGATCAGCTGCACTGAGGACTCATCTGGAAGCCGGGGCCATATGTTCGGCTGCACTGAGGACTCATCTGGAAGCTGGGGCCATATGATCAGCTGCACTGAGGACTCATCTGGAAGCCGGGGCCATATGATCAGCTGCACTGAGGACTCACCTGGAAGCCGGGGCCATATGATCTGCTGCACTGAGGACTCATCTGGAAGCCGGGGCCATATGTTCGGCTGCACTGAGGACTCATCTGGAAGCCGGGGCCATATGATCAGCTGCACTGAGGACTCATCTGGAAGCCGGGGCCATATGATCTGCTGCACTGAGGACTCACCTGGAAGCCGGGGCCATATGATCTGCTGCACAGAGGATTTACCTGGAAGCCGGGGCCATATGATCAGCTGCACTGAGGACTCATCTGGAAGCCGGGGCCATATGATCTGCTGCACTGAGGACTCACCTGGAAGCCGAGGCCATATGATCTGCTGCACTGAGGACTCACCTGGAAGCCGGGGCCATATGATCTGCTGCACTGAGGACTCACCTGGAAGCCGGGGCCATATGATCAGCTGCACTGAGGACTCACCTGGAAGCCGGGGCCATATGATCTGCTGCACAGAGGATTTACCTGGAAGCCGGGGCCATATGATCGGCTGCACAGAGGATTTACCTGGAAGCCGGGGCCATTTGATCGGGTGCGGAGCTCGAAGCGTGTATTGATTTTCTCCGGAGATTCCGGGATCGGGATGAGAATCGAGTTCAATAGTGTTAGTAAACCTGTAGTACTGTAGAAGCATCCAAGTTCTCCAAAGCAGATGTGATCAGCTGCACATACAACATGATGACCGTTACAGGCGATATTACTGGGGGAGAACCTAGAACAATCAGGAGAGCAGTGGCCTCCAACCAGATGCGGCACTACAACTCCCAACATGCCCTATGTGATGAGAGATGGAAATCTGCAGGCTGTCAGGGCATGCTGGGACTTGTAGTGGCTGAGAGCTGTGGTGTAGCGTCTGTAAAATTTACTTGTATGTGATAGTGCGGGGGAGGGGGTGGGGACTACTGTGTAGTATATACTGTATGTACAGGATGTGTGTGGCGCCCCTGAGGCTTCCGTTGCTACAGAGGTACTGCACCTCATCCAGAGGTGTGGTATCCCATTCCCGGGTAAGGAGGGGGTCATCCACCGGTTCACACGACACACGCACAGAAACAGACTCACCACTACACTCCACTAAACCTTGGTTAGGGCCTAGTGCAGCTGGACTTGTATAGTGTCTGACACCGTCCCCAAAGCCAGTCTGGGAGCAGAGCTTAGTGGGGGAGGGGTCTGAGGGGAGTGGGCGGAGGTAAGTTTAAAAGTTGACAGTGTGAGTTAGTGGTGTGGTGAGGAGGCGACCGGAGCGTAGGGACCCGGGGTCCTGCTCACCTCGGGTGACATAGAAGAAGGGATCCTAGAGACACGAGAGTGCGGGAAGCACCCGTGGGCTTGCTCCACAGAACACCGGGAGGAAGGATCTGGCCGCAAAATGGGGACCCGGTCCCTAAACTAAAAGAAAACTAATGTACTCTTTAGTAACACCGGGGGCCTGGATGGTTGCAAGCATCTAGGGCCAAAAATCAGCACACGAATCCGCTGGAAGGGGGCCACAGAGGATCAGGGGGCCAAGCAGGCAGAAAACCCTTTGAAGGTCCGCGGCCTCTGGGTCAGGGCCCTGTGTGCGGAGGCGCGGGACAGGAGGGCGAGAGTCAGTGCAATAGAGACGACCAGGAAAGGCACATCTGAGGGGTGCACCGATATTGACCTCTGACCTGCCCGGGATTGGCGAGAGCCCATCATGGTGGAGCTCAGCATACCGCGGGTGATTGCCGGCAGACTGTACATCTGAGGAACCGTTACCGTGAGTAAAGACTTTGACTGAAACCCCCAGTGTCGTCTACATCCTTCCTGCGCCCACTCATGATCCCCGGGCCTCAAGCTCTACCTGTGGGGGGCAATATCACCTCAGCTGCGCCATCAACATCTGCCCCGGGGAATACACAGCGCAGCGGTGGCCCACATAGCCGCAAAACCACAGGTGGCGTCACAAACTTTATTCCACTGTAAATATTATCATCATCCCCTTTATTCAAAGTCACCGCCAGGGTCACGGAACCGGGCCACGCCGCCACGATATCACCAGACTAGTCCGACCTGGTTCCGAGTATCACCTAAGGCCCTGGGGCTGGGCGTGTCATGTGTATACTGGTAAATAGAGAGAGTTAATGGTGACTCGCCCACCCCAGGGCCTTAGGTGACTTGGTGTTGGGCCGGACTAGTCCTGGGTAGTCAGCGGTGGCGGGGCCCGATTCTGTGGCCCTGGTGGGGTCAGTTAATGTGGCGGTATTTGGGGTGATGATAGTGTTAAAGTTCATATAGGATTCGTGACGCCACCTGTGGTAATTTGCAGCTATGGAGCCGCAGCTGCTGGAAGGGACCTCCAGGGCTGAGGTTATGGCAGCTGAGGTGTTTCTTGCTCTCCACAGGTAGAGCGGGGACCCCGGGGCAACCTTTGGTGCTTGGTAAAGTCTATGGTGTTTGTGGACGCAGTGCAGGATAAAGCAGACGACACAGGCTTGCAGTTAAGGTCTTTACTCACTGTTTCAGTTGCTGCAGCAAACCGGTTGCCCGCAGTATGCTGGGATCCACTGTCCGGTGCCTCCGCCGATCCCGGGTAGTTCAGAGGTCAGTACCGGTGCACCCCTCCTGTGTCTCTCTCCTGACTGACTTCTCAGCCTTGACCGTTGTAGCTGAGCTGGTCTCGGCCTCCACCACAGACAGGGCCTGTACAAAGGGGGCTAACCGCAGCTGTATCTTGCCCTCTTCACCGGGGATCTGTGGTGGGTTGTGGCCCTGGGCGCTTTCAACCACCCTCGGCCTTCAGTGTTACTTTTGAGGAATTGTCTTTCTTCCCTCTGTCTGGGGACCGTCCCCGAATGCAGCCAGATTCCTCCACCCGATCTTCCAGTGGAACAGGCCACGAGCCAATATGCCCTTCCGTGGCCCTGGGATTCTTTCTTTCTTTCTTTAGGTGTCACCTGGGCCTAACTAGACCCCAGGATCTCCACCAGGAACCTCCTTCTGTCCCTTTCTCCTCTATCTGCTGTCCTCTCCTGACCGCCACCTCCTCACTCCGTCTCTCTCACACTCTAGACTCACTGAACTAGTGATGTGTCGGTCGCGAACGATCCAACATAAAGATCCGGCTCCTTGCTGTGAACGACAGGAGCCGGATCACCAGTGTGAGCCGCTGAAATATCTAAACGGCTCTTTTTGCCGTTAAAACCCCGCCCACCCGCGGCTAAACTCCACCTACTCAGCAATCTAATTGGCCGCTTGTAAGTGGGCGGGGCTTAGTCGCGGGTGGGTGGGGCTTTGGCGGCGTTTCTATAATCTTAAATATGTGTTCACCTGGGGTGAACACATATTTAATAAGGAACCGAGAACGAGCTGAAAGATCCGGCTCTTTTTGGTGAACGGAGCCATAGGAACCGGATCACCAAAAAGAGGCGGACTGCCCATCACTACACTGAACTGGAACTTCCTGGTTTCCTTGTCTACTCACACTTTCTGACTCCTCCCACACCCCCTGACTAGGCCCCACCCACACTATTGGGACCAGGAATGGGACTTACGGCCCCATGAGTACATCTATAGGGGTGGCTGCCACTATCCCTGACCCAGTGTATGCCTACCAATTGGTGTGTGCAAGCTTTGGTCTGTGGAGTGGCATATGACCTCATTCTTACCCAGGATGGGACATCACACCTCTGGCTGAAGTGCAATATCTCTGTGGCGACAAAAGCCTCAGGGGCGCCACAATGGTGTACAAAGAAGGTATATACAGCTGTGTATAGAGTGTATATACAAGGCCTTGAAAAAGTATTCATATCCCGTGAGCTTCACTTTTTTTCTCATTATACCCATAAATTAAATGCAATTTATTGAGATTTTCTGTTATTTACTGACATTAAGTGCAAGAATTTGTGAAGTGTAAAGAAATGATACCGGGTTGTAATAATGTTTTTATAAATCTGAACATTGTGACATGCATTTGTATTCAGCCCCTGGAGTTAGTACTTTGTAGGGCTACCTTTCTCTGTCTTGCATTAGTATTCAACCCCTGGAGTCAGAACTTTGTAAGACCATCTTTCTCTGTCTTGCATTAGTATTCAACCCCTGGAGTCAGTACTTTTTAGGACAACCTTTCTGTGTCTTGCATTAGTATTCAGCCCCCAGAGTCAGTACTGTGTTAGACCATCTTTCTCTGTCTTGCATTAGTATTCAGCCCCCGGACTCAGTACTTTTTTTTTAGGACCACCTTTCTCTGTCTTTTGGGGTCTCTCCAGCTCTATACATCTAGAGGTGACATTTTCTTCTTCTCTTCTCGCTCAGTGAGGTTGGATGGAGGCGTTTGTGATCAGCAGTTTTCCCGTCTTGTCACAGATTCTCGGTGGATTTGGGTCTGGACTGTGATGCGGCCGCTCACACACAGGAATATGCTCTGATCTGAACCCTCCATTGTGGCTCTGCAGGATGTTGAGGGTTATTGTCCTGCTGGAAGGTGACCTTGCACCCCAGTCTCGGGTCTTCTGCAGTAACAGGTTTCTTCCAGGATTATCCTGTATTTAGCTTCATCCATTTTCCCATCACCTCTGACCGGCTTCCCTGCCCCTGCTGAAGAAAAGCCTCACCACAGCAGGATGCGGCCTCCACTATGTGTGACGGTGGGGATGGTGTTTTCAGGGTGAGGTGCAGGGTAAGTTTTCTGCCGCAGTCAGCATTTTTCATTTAGCTCAGAATGCTCTGCTTTGATCTCCTCTGACCAGAGCCCCTTCTCCTCTGCTCGCTGGTTCCACTTCATAGATTCCTCCTTGCCGGTCTTCCAGAAAGGCCAGATTTGTGGAGTTTACGATTAGGGGTCACTCACACTGGCGCAGATCCTCTCATGTGACAGAATTGGATGCATTATGCAAAGAACACTTGGCTCTAACGCTGCTGCGAGCGCGAGCCGAGTGTCTCTCCCATGCGAAAATCGAAGCACTGGTGCAGAGAACATGGCGAGATTAATTTCTTCATCTTCTCCACTACCTGTCTTGGACAGCAGGAGAGAAGCAGGTTAAAGTACCGCGCCAAACCACAGGAGTACAAATGGAATTGATAGATCTCTTTTCTTTATTTTCACAGGTCTACGCGTTTCAAGGACATATCCGTCCTCTTCCTCAGGACAAATGCAGAGAATACTATAGCGAAACAGAGGCTACAGGCTCTAATATATGTGTAAGAAAAGAGCCACGTATGCATTAATTGCGTCATCAGCCTCCCCGTGACTCATAGGCACGTGGAGGAGTGAATAAAGTTCAGAACAAGGAGAGAAAAAAGAAAAAAAAGAAGAGAAAAAAGAAAAAAAGAAGGAGAAGAAAAAAAGAAAAAGAGAAAAAGGGGAAAAAAAAGGGGGAGATGAAAGCAAAGAAAAAGAAAGAGATCATCTCCCCCTTTTCTTTGCTTTCATCTCCCCCTTTTTTTTCCCCTTTTTCTCTTTTTCTTTTTTTCTTCTCCTTCTTTTTTTCTTTTTTCTCTTCTTTTTTTTCTTTTTTCTCTCCTTGTTCTGAACTTTATTCACTCCTCCACGTGCCTATGAGTCACGGGGAGGCTGATGACGCAATTAATGCATACGTGGCTCTTTTCTTACACATATATTAGAGCCTGTAGCCTCTGTTTCGCTATAGTATTCTCTGCATTTGTCCTGAGGAAGAGGACGGATATGTCCTTGAAACGCGTAGACCTGTGAAAATAAAGAAAAGAGATCTATCAATTCCATTTGTACTCCTGTGGTTTGGCGCGGTACTTTAACCTGCTTCTCTCCTGCTGTCCGTAACTACTCTGTTTCGCGGGACTGCTGCCTTCCACGTTACTTTTATGCTGACAAAGGGTTTGTGACTGTCACAACCTTATCAGGTGAGTGTCCCTTCTTACATTCACCTCACACTGTTATACCGGGTAAGACCCTATTTGCGCCTTTCTTTTCCCACAGCCTCCTTGCCCACTACCTGTCTTGGCGTATATCGGACTGGATGACATACGAATGTAGTTCGATGTTTTGGACGCACGCATTTGTGGCACCCAGGGAAGGGGGTACTCAGTCCCGGGCGGTTTGTGGATGGGACTTTGGTGGCCGTTGCCCGGTTCCGTGCCCTGGGGCTTATTTTAGTAAAGGGAATATTTACAGGGGAAGTGGAGTTAATGTTCATGATAGAACCGCCGCTGCTGAATGTGGGTACTCCCAGGGCTGGTGGTGGTTGCAGTAATGGTGTTAGGCCCTCCGCAGGTAGGGCTGTGCCTGGGAGATGTGACAGGGCAATAACAGAGACAACACAAGGTTGTAATGAACAGTCTCTACTCACTCCGACCAGTGGATGACTGGTTCAGGTCCCTTGGAGTATCAGTGCCAATGTAGTGACCCAGGTTGCTCTGTCCCCACCACTTTCTGTTGGTTGGGTCCCGTAGCCTGAAACGTTTGGGGCCCGACTGTCCCTTTTGGGGTACAGTCTCCTTCTCCGTACGGCGGGCAGTGCGGACCCTGTGGGGAGGTAAGTGTCCAAACCCCGATCCTAGTTTACTGCTGATGCCCCCAGATTATTTGGTTCGGTGAAGCCCATGAAGGTGTCTCACCATGCAAGTGTTTATCAGGCCATATAAAACTGGCGCCTGATCTATGGCCCTGTGCCCCGTGCGTGCTCCGGTCCCAGCGGTACTTGCCCATACCCGCCCTGGCGACCTCTCTCCCGTGCCCCCAGAGTCACCGTTGCATGGACCCAGCTCTGACACGTCCGCACACTCCACTGTGTGCACTTGAACTCTCTGACCCCTCCCACCAGGCTGGCTAATCATGGGACTTGTTCCTATCTCTAGGCAACCATCCCCTTACAGATTAACCCTATGTGCCCAGTGTGGAGTAGAGAACTAGGATTTTGGTTGTGCTTTGGTGGTATCGGCACTAATACTCCAGGTCCCAGGGGGTAGGTCCTGCATCCCCAAGAGGATGCAGTTCCTTGTAGTGCCCTGAGTGGCTCAGGGGCGCTACACATTGACATGTATGGGTGCTCGCCATCCAATATACACTGCTATGGGTGCTCGCCATCCGATATACACTGCTATGGGTGCTCGCCATCCGATATACACTGCTATGGGTGCTCGCCATCCGATATACACTGCTATGGGTGCTCTTCATCCGATATACACTGTTATGGATGCTCGCCATCCGATATACACTGTTATGGGTGCTCGCCATCCGATATGCACGGCTATGGGTGCTCGCCATCCGATATGCACGGCTATGGGTGCTCGCCATCCGATATGCACGGCTATGGGTGCTCGCCATCCGATATGCACGGCTATGGGTGCTCGCCATCCGATATGCACGGCTATGGGTGCTCGCCATCCGATATGCACGGCTATGGGTGCTCGCCATCCGATATACACTGCTATGGGTGCTCGCCATCTGATATACACTGCTATGGGTGCTCGCCATCCGATATACACTGCTATGGGTGCTCGCCATCTGATATACACTGCTATGGGTGCTCGCCATCCGATATACACTGCTATGGGTGCTCTTCGTCTGATATACACTGCTATGGGTGCTCACTGTGAGATATACACTGCTATGGGTGCTCACTGTGAGATATACGCTGCTAATCACAGCATGTGTGGCGCCCCTGACCTGGTCAGGCACCACTGAGTACTGCACCCATGCTGGGGACAGTACAATACAGGTAATCCAGAAGGCTGACAGGGGTGTGGTACACAGGCGCATAGTAATCAGCTCTCACACATGTACCCATGAGAGGACCCCTGGGGATCCCAGGAGGGGGTGAAGCATGAGCATGGCCTCCATCTCCTCTCAAGGGGTGTGGTAAGAGAGTCTGGTTGCTAGGTGGCGTAGGCAAGAACAGGAGAGGAGGGGCAGTGAGTCAGTTAGAGCAGAACTCCATAGGGCTCAGTGAGGAGCAGACCTGTGGGGCTGTTGCTGTCTAACAGCGCCCGCGCAGTGGCTACTGACGGAGGAGAACGGTCAACTAGGAGTGCTACCCGAAATCCATCTTCAGCTAAAGAGAGAGCACGGAGTGGGAAGTAAGGAGACTGCTGGAGAGTACCAGGCCCAAACGGGCGGCAGATCCCGAAGCGGAGATAGATCCAGCTTTCTTTTGCTAAACCTGCCGGTGTGGGGCTCTCAAAGCCCACGCCACAACACCACAAAAGCCGCAGCCACGTAGCCACAGTTAGGGCCCATAGGTCACAGGAGGCAAGCAGCTGGAGTGGCCTGGTCCAGGCGACAAGCAAACGGCAAACGAAGGGGAGAGAGGCTGCAGCATCTTCCCTGGGTGACCCCCATAGGGACTAAAAGTCGGGGTTACCCCAAACCACCAAGGGCTAAGGAAGGCGAGTTAGTAGTCACCCTCACAAGTCAGCCTGAAGGACACCTGGTTCCCGCCTGGTTCATCCCAGCTACGCCCGGGTTACTCACCCTGCCACCTGAAGTGAGTAAAAACCCTGAAAGACATTCTGCCTGTGTGGAGTTATTCTGCGCCTTGTGGTACTACGCACCTACATCGGGCCCTGGGGCTTGCCTCACTCTCAGGAGGCTAGTCCAACTAACTGCACATACCATCAGCCCCAGGCGACCCTCAACCTGCAGTGGCGGTCCCTACTGGCCGCAATACTGAGAGTGGCGTCACGACAAGAAGAAGATCTCCTACCTGTGACCAGATCCAGCTACGTGGAATCCCTGAAGGTAATGCACCGACACAACACCTGTGGGGCTTCACATCTGGCGTCACGAACAGGATAAGGACTAGACCTGTTCAGACAGGTGACCATGTGCCTGGGCGGTCCGCTTGAAAAATTGGAAGCGCCGCCATATTGCCACCATGAAAAGCGCGCTGAAAAACAACAGCAGCCCGCGCTGGAAGAAGTTACCGCCCACGAAGAGGTGTGGCTACCCAGAGATCCCCTGCAGAGTTCTGACCTCGCTTGGGAAGAGAGCGGAAGCGTCCAGAGACGGCGGAGCAGAGAAGAAGCCAGTAGCGTGCTAGAAGAAATGGAGTCCAGACGCGGATACCCAGAGCCAGGCTCTGCTGCCTGGTGGTGCCGGGAGCTTGCTATCTTCTGCGACCAGCTGGAGGCCAGGATTGTGCGACGGCTCAGAGAAGAACGCACGGAGCTTCTGGAGATGGCGGCGGCGGTTCGGACCTACGAGGAGGGAGCCGCGCGACGCATGCCAGACCGAGCGGCGACGGCTCAGACCCCGATGGTGCCACCGATGGGTGAGTCCAGTATTACCCCTGCCGGCCCGGATGCCCCGACCCCTGCTGCCACGCCCGCGGTCCCAGAAGAGGCGCCCGGCGCGGCGCCACCGAACCAGGCCGCAGCCACGCTAGATGCGGCCCGCCAAATCCAGGCCGCCGCAGCCGTGCCCCGCCTGGCCCGCAAAGGTCCGACTACCACTGCGATACTGATCCGTGCCGCAGGTGTGACGCTGACCCAGGCTGCCACCCTGCTGAGCCCAGTCCGCCAAGACCCCACCGCAGCAGCGACGCTCGTCCGCGCCGCAAGTGAGATGCTGAACCAGGCCGCAGCCCCGCCAGGTGCGGCCCGTCAAGCCCCGATCACAGCAGCGACGTCCAGCTCAGCCTGCACAGAGCCCTCTGCAACAGCGACGCTGATCCAGGCCGCCGCCATGCCAGGCGCGGCCCGCCAAGACCAGGCCGCCGCAGCGATGCCCTGCCCGGCCCGCCAAGACCAGGCCGCCGCCATGACAGGCGCGGCCCGCCAAGAAAAGCCTACCTCATCATTTTCCCCGGCCTGCAAGGCCAGAGCAGATACCGCTCCCCGGTCTGAGGAAGTCCCTACTAGGAAATCCCTGATAGGTGAAGACTCCGCATACTGGCAGCTGAAGGCTGACCTGGAGGCCAAGTTCCCACAGGAGATGGTGGACAGATACATGCTCCCTCCGCACACCCCTAAGGCAACCCCTGCAGCAACCACGCTGAAGAGTCCACCGCCTGGGCCAGCTGAGGAACACTCATCCCCAGCGCTGCCACAACCAGAGTGCAGCGAAGAACTAAGGGGGAGAGGAGGCCAGGAAGCTGAGGAGCTGACTCCGGAGCCACCAGCAGTGGATCTATACTCAGAGCCGGAGATGCTGCCATATTCCCGCTGGGATGAGGAAGACCTGACACCGTCCGCTGACGAAGATCTGCCTAAAAGTCACACCTGGGAGCTTGCAAGCTGTACCACGCAGAGTTCAGGCCGCAAGACAAGGCGTCGCAACAGAACAACGCTGTCCCCTGCACCGCCATCCCCAGAGCAGAGAGAAGTCACGGCCAGAGACCTACAAGAAAAGAGGTTCCTGAGAAGAGCCCAAGCACAGGTCAGAGGACCCCTTTGTAGAGGAGTAGTGGAGGACTTTAACTTGAAAAGCGGATACGGCTTTATTGTGGCACCGGGTATGAAAGAGGGCATTTTCGTTAATAGGAGGGATGTGAGAGCTCACTTGCCCAGAGGACACCCTGGAAGAAATTTAAAAATGGGAGACTCAGTACAGTTCACTATGCATCAGGGAGAAAGAGGCTGGTATGCCTTAGATGTAGCACCATGTCCCAAAGAAGAAAGAAAAGACAGAGATACAGAAACAGATGCAGCAAAGGAAACAGATGAAGATCAAGAAAGAAAAGACAAGGAACCTACAGATGAAACTACCTCAGACGACGACAAAGAGCAAGAAAGCAGCAGGTGCCGCAGCCCAACAGGCCAAAGCCCTGGTAAAGAGGAGTAAAGTAAAGAAAAGAAGTTATCAGTTAAAGTTTTGAAAAGTTTGTTTTGCAACGTTCACGTTTAAGCATGTGCCCACAAAAACTATTGTGAGAAAACCATAAACCTTAAGGCTATGAACTGGCTATAGCCACAAACTCTCGCAGTGTAAATAGTTACACCAAAAGGGCACCACCACCACCAGAGTCAGCCTGTTTAGGGGCTTGGCTCGTCTGCAACCAGGAGGAGCCCGTCCGTATATAGGGCCTTGGCTCACCTGCGACCAGAGAGCATGCCTGTTTATGGGGCCTGGCTCTCCACCACAAAGAGGGTACCTGGTCAGCACCAACTGTGGAGGCCGCCTCTGCATCCTGCCAGAAGAGGCTGAAGGCGCGGATCCACCAGGCCAGGTATACCCTGAAACCACCAGCCCATGTAAGCCGCCTCTACATCCTGCCAGAAGTGGCTGAAGCCGCGGCCAACGTGAAAGGGTTTTGGGTGGGTTAACGGACTTGTGGGTGGAGGGTGGTGATGTATGGTACCTGGTGCTTTTAAAAATGTTTTACCATGTTTTTACTGTTTTATGCATTTTAAAATGTTGTCTTGCAGCCCGAGGACGTGCTGGTGATAACTAAGGGGGAATGTGGCGCCCCTGACCTGGTCAGGCACCACTGAGTACTGCACCCATGCTGGGGACAGTACAATACAGGTAATCCAGAAGGCTGACAGGGGTGTGGTACACAGGCGCATAGTAATCAGCTCTCACACATGTACCCATGAGAGGACCCCTGGGGATCCCAGGAGGGGGTGAAGCATGAGCATGGCCTCCATCTCCTCTCAAGGGGTGTGGTAAGAGAGTCTGGTTGCTAGGTGGCGTAGGCAAGAACAGGAGAGGAGGGGCAGTGAGTCAGTTAGAGCAGAACTCCATAGGGCTCAGTGAGGAGCAGACCTGTGGGGCTGTTGCTGTCTAACAGCGCCCGCGCAGTGGCTACTGACGGGGGAGAACGGTCAACTAGGAGTGCTACCCGAAATCCATCTTCAGCTAAAGAGAGAGCACGGAGTGGGAAGTAAGGAGACTGCTGGAGAGTACCAGGCCCAAACGGGCGGCAGATCCCGAAGCGGAGATAGATCCAGCTTTCTTTTGCTAAACCTGCCGGTGTGGGGCTCTCAAAGCCCACGCCACAACACCACAAAAGCCGCAGCCACGTAGCCACAGTTAGGGCCCATAGGTCACAGGAGGCAAGAGGCTGGAGTGGCCTGGTCCAGGCGACAAGCAAACGGCAAACGAAGGGGAGAGAGGCTGCAGCATCTTCCCTGGGTGACCCCCATAGGGACTAAAAGTCGGGGTTACCCCAAACCACCAAGGGCTAAGGAAGGCGAGTTAGTAGTCACCCTCACAAGTCAGCCTGAAGGACACCTGGTTCCCGCCTGGTTCATCCCAGCTACGCCCGGGTTACTCACCCTGCCACCTGAAGTGAGTAAAAACCCTGAAAGACATTCTGCCTGTGTGGAGTTATTCTGCGCCTTGTGGTACTACGCACCTACATCGGGCCCTGGGGCTTGCCTCACTCTCAGGAGGCTAGTCCAACTAACTGCACCCACCATCAGCCCCAGGCGACCCTCAACCTGCAGTGGCGGTCCCTACTGGCCGCAATACTGAGAGTGGCGTCACGACAAGAAGAAGATCTCCTACCTGTGACCAGATCCAGCTACGTGGAGTCCCTGAAGGTAATGCACCGACACAACACCTGTGGGGCTTCACACATGCAGTTTTTTTTCTCATGCCAATTTGACCAATAATATAACATTGGGCTATAAACATCAGCTCACACTCGTCCGATGTATACACCACAGTGAGCGAGCTCTAATAATCATCCTGTGGACAGATTCTCCCCTGAGCTGTGATCTCTGCGGCTCCTCCAGGGACCATGGGCCTTTTCTCTCATTAGTTCCTTCCTTCTTGGGATGTCACATTGGATGGACGGCCATGTCTTGTACATTCAGTGTCAGATGTGCACACATTGGGCTATTTTTTATAACCTAACCCTGCTTTCCTCTTTATCACTGACCTGTCCAGTGAGTTCCTTGGTTTTCCTGATGTTTGATCCCTGATTTTCTGACACAAACCTCTGAGGCCATCACAGAACAGCTGTGGTTATACTGAAAAGAAATCACCCGGGGGGGGCACAATGTATTGATTATGTGACTTCTGGGGGTGACTGGTCATTCAGGATTAATTAGGTGGATCAGAGTACAGGGGGCTGAATACAAATGCACCTGACAATTTGCAGATTTATATGTATAAAACATTTAGAAAATTGGGTATCAGTTCTTTACACATCACAAATATATATAAATATACAAGTATATGGTACATATGCAGTATAAACGGGTGATGTATAGCGTGTACATATAGAGGGTGCAGGCATCTGCCAGCTGTTACTTTACCCTGCACGGCTGTAGAGATGGAGGTGAGGATGATGATGGTGGTGATCATCTGGGAATAGATACAGGACATCATTATACACTTATATATATACATTAGGGCTCACACATCAGTTTTCCACAGATGGAGCTTGTGCCTATGAGAGTCTATGGGGCAGCGTCTTTTTTTCTTAATTTCACTTGCATGTGTTCCTGCAGCCAATCCCACTGCAGCAAACATCCCTCAAGGTTCAGACACAAGGGCGTGTGTGATTGGCTGCATAAAGGGGGCTTTACACGCTACGATATCGTTAATGAATTATCGTCGGGGTCACGTCATTAACGATACCGCAGTGTGTGACACTTATGAGCGACCTTAAACGATCGCAAAAGTGGTCAAAATCGTTTGCCGCAGAGCGGTTGTCCTGAAACAAAAAATCGTTTTCTGCTTATTAGCGATGTTGTTCCTCGTTCCTGCGGCAGTGCACATCGCTACGTGTGACACCGCAGGAGCGAGGAACATCTCCTACCGGCGTCAACCGGCAATGCGGAAGGAAGGAGGTGAGCGGGATGTTACGTCCCACTCATCTCCGCCCCTCCGCTTCTATTGGACGCCTGCCGTGTGACACCGCAGGAGCGAGGAACATCTCCTACCTGCGTCCACCGGCAATGCGGAAGGAAGGAGGTGGGCGGGATGTTACGTCCCACTCATCTCCGCCCCTCCGCTTCTATTGTACGCCTGCTGTGTGACACCGCAGGAGCGAGGAACATCTCCTTACCTGCGTCCACCAGCAATGCGGAAGGAAGGAGGTGGGCGGGATGTTACGTCCCACTCATCTCCGCCCCTCCGCTTCTATTGTACGCCTGCCGTGTGACACCGCAGGAGCGAGGAACATCTCCTTACCTGCGTCCACCAGCAATGCGGAAGGAAGGAGGTGGGCGGGATGTTACGTCCCACTCATCTCCGCCCCTCCGCTTCTATTGTACGCCTGCTGTGTGACACCGCAGGAGCGAGGAACATCTCCTTACCTGCGTCCACCAGCAATGCGGAAGGAAGGAGGTGGGCGGGATGTTACGTCCCACTCATCTCCGCCCCTCCGCTTCTATTGTACGCCTGCCGTGTGACACCGCAGGAGCGAGGAACATCTCCTACCTGCGTCCACCAGCAATGCGGAAGGAAGGAGGTGGGCGGGATGTTACGTCCCACTCATCTCCGCCCCTCCGCTTCTATTGGACGCCTGCCGTGTGACACCGCAGGAGCGAGGAACATCTCCTACCTGCGTCCACCGGCAATGCGGAAGGAAGGAGGTGGGCGGGATGTTACGTCCCACTCATCTCCGCCCCTCCGCTTCTATTGGACGCCTGCTGTGTGTGCAGGGCAGGTAAGTGCATGTGAAGCTGCCGTTGCGATAATGTTCGCTACGCCAGCTATCGCCACATATCGGTCGTACGACGGGGGCGGGTGCTATCGCGCTCGACATCGCCAGCAAATGCTAGCAATGTCGCAGCGTGTAAAGCCCGCTTAAGTCACATGTCCATCTGCATATAAACTGTGGAAACGAGGAGTCGGCGCTATTTTATGAATGTGAACCGTTAGGGAAGGTGCTGCCGCCGGTGCTGCTGGACAGTGAGCTTAGCTAGGGGTGTAATGCTAGGTAGATGAGATAGATAGGAGAGCGATAGTGCAGAATAGGGGCGTGCAGTGCAGGGAAAGCTGCGTGCCACAAATCAGCATTTCATGCTAGAAATAGGGAATGCTACTTGTAATGCCGGCTAAAGAGTTTCCAGTGAAGCATGTAATAGGTATTGCTACATATTACTGCCTGCTCCTAATTAGCCAGTGACACATTTCTAGGTATTGTTAGCTAGTACTGCCTGCTGTAAATTTGCTAGTGAACTAGCTATAAAGGTCTTGCCACTTTTCAATGACTGCTTGAAATTACACAGTGAACCACATTTCTAGTTATTAGAAAAGCAAAGAATCTGTCTCAACCGTGATAATTGGTGCTCAGAAGTCAAAATTTAACCAAGAGAGAAAAAAATAATCTGTAATCCAGTCTTCTTCACTTTGTCCTTGGATCAGGTGCTCATTAGATACCATCACTGCACATATACCATTGACTGGGTTCAAGATCAGACTCTCGCTATCCTTTTTATAACAGGAGGTCATTTCCTGACAGCATATATATATATCACTACTGCATGAATTCAACTTTCCTCTATCCTCGGTATCAGGTCATCTATTAGACACCCCAATTATATGGATATCATTGATGTGGTTTAGGAGCATTCTCTTGTTAAACCTTTCCCATGAACAGACCAGGGAATTGTCAAACTGGTGACGAGGTTTTCCATGCATATATATATTTTTGATTATACCCTGTATACATAGACAGGTTATTGAGAAAGGCTATTGTATTAGCCAAAACGTTAACAACTGTTTTTTCTTTTTCATATGAAGAGCCATTAATAAAGCAATCTTTTCCAAAAGAAATACATTTTCCATTGTTTCCTTCTGAGTGCTGAAGTTTTTTTTCTCTCACATTTCTAGTTATTGGTAGTTTTTGTTGCCTTCACAATATTGCCAACTCAGGCAAAAAAAAATAAAATAATTTATCTTTTGGGTCAGGTGTGTGACAGGTGTGGGCATAGGATTGTGAAACATCTGTTTGAAAGGGGAAGGTACAGTCATGGCCAAAAGTTTTGAGAATGCTTCAAATATTAATTTTTACAAAGTCTACTGCTTCAGTTTTTCTAATGGCAATTTGCATATACTCCAGAATGTCATAAAGAGTGATCGGCTTAACAGCAATTACTTGCAAAGTCAATATTGGCTAAGAAAATGAACTTTAACCCCCAAAACACATTTCAACATCATTGCATTCCTGCCTTAAAAGGAGCAGCTAACATTGTTTCAGTGATTGTTCCATTAACACAGGTGTTGATGAGGACAGGGCTGGCGATCAATCAGTCATGATTAAGTAAGAATGACACCACTGGACACTTTAAAAGGAGGCTGGTGCTTGGTATCATTGTTTCTCTTCAGTTAACCATGGTTATCTCTAAAGAAACACGTGCAGCCATCATTGCTCTGCACAAAAATGGCCTAACAGGGAAGAGTATCGCAGCTACAAAGATTGCACCTCAGTCAACAATCTATCGCATCATCAAGAACTTCAAGGAGAGAGCTTCCATTGTTGCCAAAAAGGCTCCAGGGCGCCCAAGAAGGACTAGCAAATACCAGGACCGTATCTTAAAACTGTTTCAGCTGTGGGATCGGACTACCAGCAGTGCCGAGCTAGCGCAGCAATGGCAGCAGGCTGGTGTGAGGGCTTCTGCACGCACTGTGAGGCGGAGAATGCTTGAGCAACGCCTGGTTTCAAGGAGGGCAGCAAAGAAGCCACTTCTCTGCAGAAAAACATCAGGGACCGACTGATATTCTGCAAAAGGTACAGGGAGTGGACTACTGAGGACTGGGGTAAAGTCATTTTCTCAGATGAATCCCCTTTTCGATTGTTTGGGACATCTGGAAAACAGCTTATTAGGAGAAGAAGAGGCGAGCGCTGCCACCAGTCTTGTCTCATGCCAACTGTTAAGCATCATGAAACCATTCATGTGTGGGGTTGCTTCTCAGCCAAGGGAATCGCACCACTCAGAGTCTTGCCTAAAAACACAGCCATGAATAAAGAATGGCACCAGAATGTCCTCCAAGAGCAACTTCTCCCAACTGTCCAAGAGCAGTTTGGCCCCAACAATGCCTTTTCCAGCATGATGGAGCACCTTGCCATAAAGCAAAGGTGATCACTAAATGGCTCATGGAACAAAACATAGAGATTTTGGGTCCATGGCCTGGAAACTCCCCAGATCTTAATCCCATTGAGAACTTGTGGGCAATCATCAAGAGATGGGTGGACAAACAAAAACCAACAAATTCTGGCAAAATGCAAGCATTGCTTATGCAAGAATGGACAGCTATCAGTCAGGATTTGCTCCAGAAGATGATTGACAGCTGCCCGGGAGAATTGCAGAGGTCCTGAAGAAGAAGGGTCAACACTGCAAATACTGACTTGCTGCATTAACTCATTCTAACTGTCAATAGAACCTTCTGGTCTCATAATATGATTGCAATTATATTTTTGTATGTGATGTAAACATCAGACAAACACAAGTAAAAACCTGAGGGCAACAGATCATGTGAAAATAGCATTTTGGTGTCATTCTCAAAACGTTTGGCCATGACTGTACATCAACCATGAGTGCTAAATCCTGACGAGGTTGTCGTGGAAGGGGGAATGGGTGGGGTGTTGGACGTATATGTGTAGGAAGTTCTGTTAGTCAAAAGTCTAGTGAGCAAATGCCAACTCATCCTATCCCAAGAGAAATGAGAACTTCCATTACTGGACAGTCTACTCCACTAGATTTCTTTGGCAGCCGCACATCGCTTCAACATCCAAATGAGGCTGATAAACAGCAGGTGCTGGAGTGGATGGCAAGCGCTGCATCAAGTGGCCTCTGCTCCTCTTCCTGCACCTCAACATCACACACACTTCATTCCTCAGAGGGGCCACCACAATTACACTTGTTTCCCTACACGTCACAAATCTCCAACCGGCAAACTGACTGTGGGGAACCACACATGGGTGAGTCTGCAGAGCTGAGCACACATTCTATCCCATGGGCATCAGAGGTCCGCCCAAAGATTCCCAGACTCTTGAGGAGGAAAGCATCTGCATCAATGTTTAAAATCTTTGTCAGTAGGCTCTTGGCCCGGACAAAAAGGATGGCAGCAGGATCCCGAACCTCGTCAACTGACGTTAACCCCCGGGGGTGGAGGTGATGATGATGAGACTCAGATACCTGAGGCGCACATGTGGCGCCCCTGAGGCTTCAGTTGCCACAGGGTATTGCATCTCACTTAAGTTGCAGTACTCATCCCGGGTAAGGAAGAGGTTAATCGCTAGTGTTTCTCACATTCACAAACCACACATAATTAGGTGCTTTCCCACTGAGATTGGCCTAGGGTAGACAGGGAGGTGGCCATCATGAGACATGGGTTTTTCCCGGTTACTTGCACAACCACCTGAGGGGCGGGCACCACTTGGGGGAAAAGGAAGGAGCATTTTCACACTGAAGCACGTACCCCCGGGCACAGCTTTGGGTGAGGAGCACAGTCAGGACCTCGGTCCAGGCATCACCTTACACTTCTGGGAGCACTACAAGGCCCGGGGCTTGGAGCAGGCAGCTCAGCCCGGGTTCTCTACAGCTCCCGGGGATTCCAGGGTCTGCGGAGAGTGCAGTAAACACCCGCAGCCCGTTCCACATTCCATCCTGGGGATTGGAGGGACCCCGACCAGAAAGGACACACCGTGGGAACACCGGTGGTGGCCTCCGAATTATCCGGGATTGGCTGAGGCCCATCACGGTAGAAACCAGCACTCCGTGGGTCGCTAACAGACAGTGAGTAAAGACCTTGAACCACAACCACTGTGTCAGTTCGTTCTTGCCTGCGTCGGCGTCAATGGCCACTACCACCAAGATCATCCTTCCCAGGGGCCTGGCTCTACCTGTGAGAAGCCGAACCATCCGAGCTGCGACACCATTCGCCCCAGAGGACATCAACCGCAGCGGCGGCAAATCCCTGGCCGCACACCACAGGTGGCGTCACGAGACAACTACTCAGAACATCCTCAATCCCTTCATCCTCATCCTCCCCACTGTCAGTCCCATTGTCCATCCCTTTGTGGACACCTTGGGGTCACAAAACCGGGCAAGGCCACCCGTAACATCCCCTGACCCTCACCGGCCAGGTGACGTGTATTCCCAAGGCCCCGTGGGGTGCTTCACACACATACTGTGCTATGATGACAGGTCAGGAAGAGGAGGAGAGGGACAACATAAAGCATGACAATAAAGTTGTAGATCCAACTTGGTGTGAACCCATGGGCACGAGGCTGAGTAGCTCAGCAGATGACGAGAAGGAGGAAAAGGAAGCCGATGATCCTCTATTGTTACGTATAGCCCATTCCCTTATTACATAGTATGGTCTATAGCAGAGATCTCAAACACGCGGCCTGCGGGCCGCATGCAGCTCCTCAGGCTGCTTCGTGTGGCCCCTCAGGCTGCTTCATGCGGCCCCACAGGCTACTTCGTGCGGCCCCCAGGCCCATGCCCCTGGTGACTATTGCGGCAGGTGCAGGGACCACAGCCACTGTCTGCGCTTTATGTCAGATGAGTGTTTTGCCGCCGCTGCGCTCTCAGAGTAAAGCGCTCTATGCACAACTATTCCTCCAATGGAAACTGCCTGACCTCAGCTGCTTAGCTCTGATTGGTGGACGGCTACGGCTGCATTGGAGGAATAGTTGTGCATAGGGAGCCTGACTCTGAGAACAGCGCCGGGAAAACATCTGACATAAAGCGCTGCCAGTGGACACTGCCCCTGCATCTGCCGAACAGTCACCGGGGGCACGGGCCTGCAGACAGCAAGAAGCAGAGATGAGGCAGCCGAGGGAACGCAGGACAGGTGAGAAGAATGGTGTTTTTTTTGTATGTGAAGGATGGCACATTAACCCCTTAGCGACTGGGTACGTCATGGCTCCCTGGTACTTAAGGACCCATGACGTACCCAGTACGTCATGGCGAAATCGCGGCCCCGGTGGCTGCGATCGATTTGCAAATACCTTAGATTCGGGGAGGAGGGGACCTCTGCCTGACTTCAGGAGGGGTGGTGTCTCCCCGCGGACCTAAGGAGGCTGTGATTGGCTGACGAACGCCGCTCAGCCAATCACAGCCACTGTAATGTTTCAGCCATTGAAAATGGTTGAAACATTGAATTCCAGCCACGATCAGTGCAGCTATAGCCCTGATCATTGGCTGGAGCTGAGTGACCTCTGTTTCACCTGCCCCCAGCTCTGATTGGAGAGAACGGCCTTGTGACCGATCACTCCAATCACTGTAGATCTGGGGCCGAAGACCGGTCCCCTCAGCTTCACTCTGGCGTCTGTGGAAGCTGAGGAGAGCGATCGGTAAGTTATAGCCACTGCCCCCTTTCAGCCGCCGCCGCGGCCCCCACCGACCCATTACTACAGGACGGGCACATTACTATAGGATGGGGACAAGGCTGGAAACATTACTATAAGATGGGGACATTACTATAGGATGGGGACAAGGCTGGGGAAATTACTATTGGATGGAGACATTACTATAGGATGGGGACAAGGTGGGCACATTACTATAGAACAGGGACAAGGTGGGTACATTACTATAGGATGGGGACAAGGTGGACGCATTACTATAGGATAGGGACAAGGTGGGCACATTACTATAGGATGGTTACAAGGTGGGCACATTACTATAGGATAGGGACAAGGTGGGCACATTACTATAAGATGGGGACAAGGTGGGCACTTTACTATAGGATGGGGACAAGGTGGGTGTGGAGACACGGGGCTCAGTGGGTGCTCTCGTCCGCTGGTCCAGCCGCCTTTAGAAGGACAGCGTGGCCCAGGGCTCATCCCAACTGAACGCACAACCTCCTTAACTGTGGGCGTAACACTACTCAGACAACACAGGATGAGGGAATCACAAAATTAAGACTTTATTGGATCCCCAAAACATTAACGGCACATAACACAAAACCAGCAAAACACACAAATGTAACAGGCAACAGAGTCTCACCCTTCCGCTGGCTCACCAGGGATTTAGAATGTTCATGCCTCAGAGGTTCCAGGGCTATTTACTCCAATCCAGCAGCACCCCGCTTTTGGTGGGCACCCACCGAGAATGGAATAACACCAGATTTAGGAAGCTGGCTGAGGTCTGCAAAGTCTGTAGCCAGGTGACTGGATTGTCCCAACCTGGGTTTCCTTCTTAAGTAGTCTCTGGTTTGAAGTCATGTAGCCAAGTGAT
The DNA here is from genome assembly GCF_048569485.1 of Anomaloglossus baeobatrachus. Taxonomy (NCBI): domain Eukaryota; kingdom Metazoa; phylum Chordata; class Amphibia; order Anura; family Aromobatidae; genus Anomaloglossus; species Anomaloglossus baeobatrachus. Next base: position 4,234,581 of record NC_134357.1, read on the forward strand.
CCTCTAGTCGGAGCCAAAGTCCCTAGACCGAGTCCACAAGGTATCCTGATCCTCTAGGCAGCTCCTAAGAGCTTAGACTGGATCATGCAAAATCCATCAACCAACTGGTGACTCCAAGAAGTCACCTTTTATAGCCATAGCCTTCCCTTAGTATATACTGTGCCCTTATCGGATTGGTTGTACAAGATTGCTTCTCTTATTGGATGAATTTCAAGCTGCATGGATAATGTTCATTTAAATGATGTGGATAGAAAGACTGAGGATATCTACATGTGGTCTGCAAGTCACAGACTAGACAATGGTCACTGAGGTAATTTACATTAGATTAGCAATATACAACTACATTACAATGAATGCTCAGAGGGTCTGGTCCCAAACAATAGTTTAGCAAACATGAGTTAACACACAGAAGAACAATACGTCTGGCTGAATTTTAAGAAACTTTAACCCATGCTAGGCATTGGGTGTCCATGTCGTCACATTCCTCCCCCTTCTTAATATTAGCCAGACATGATAGATCATCCTTCTCCTCTTGACGGCATTGTCCTTTTTAATGGTGAGGTCAGCAACAGAGGCTCGCATCTATACACCTCCGCCTGATTACCTCCCCCAGGTTGAGCAGCCATATTGCAGACAAGCACTAAGGTTAGGTCCGTGAGTTGGGCTTCCCTGATTTCCTTATGATCTATCTCCCCCCAGTCAATGGCCACAGTTGGGTCTGAGGTACTCACATTCATTGCATCTGAAGAGGAGGCTGAAGATTGAGGAGGAGGGTTCCCCTCGGAAGGGTTGGTAAAAACATCTGCACAAGGATGGTGTTTGGCTTGGCTGCGGGTGATGGCGGTAACAAACTGGCTGGATAGTCCTTGCCCTAGGTCATTCTCCAAAATGACTGGTGTGAGCAGGTAATCCACAAGCCCCACTTTCACTTCCCTCTGGGTGGTATCCGAAACAACAGGCTTGGTGGGGCCATCTATGAACCCCACTTCAACTTCCTCCTGGCTAGTCCTCGAAACCACAGAAGTGGGGAGACCATCCATGAGCCCTACATCAACTTCCTCCTGGTTAGTCCCCGAAACAACAGGTGTGGGGAGGCTGTCCATAAGCTCCATATGGATCTCTTCCTGGTCAGACCCCAAAATAACAGGGGTGGGGACGGTGTCCATAAGCTCCACATCAGCCTTGCTCGGTTCAGTCTCCACAATGACAGGTATGGGGAGGCTGTTCACAAGTCCCACATCGATCGCTTCCTGGTTGGTTCCCAAAATATCAGGTGTGGGGAGGCTGTCCACAAGCTCCACCTCGACCTCTCCCTGGTCGGTCCTTAGGTCCAACTGCACACATGCCAGAGAGATGTCTGAGCGCTGGCCCTCAGCCAGGGAGATGGATAATTGGGAATCTGGTAAATGGTCATCTGGGGAAATAATAACTGGGCTTACCAGGGTGATGGAAGATCCAGTGTCTCGAAGTCCCTGAGCCTATATATCACCGACCTTGACCGTCTGGATGCGGGGATGGAGGTTGGCTGGTGTACGGTGTCCGGCCTGCCGTAGGGTGTGGACTGGGTAAACCACTTCCTCAGCTATTGGTGTTTCTTCGGAGTAGCATTCCTCAGGTCTCGTTGGTTCATCTCGGCATATGTTGACTGGTTGGACTGGCAGACGGGCTCCAAGCATGCGGCCTCTGTTTTGGAGACAATCTTTATCTATATGTCCATGGTGCCCACATGTATAACAGCGCCATAGATTGGGCAAGTCACAGGCCCTGTTTGCATACCTTTGTTTTGGTGCAGCTTCTGCTGGGTAGCGGGACCATCTTTCTCGAGCGGCTGGTGTTAGCAGTGTCGCGGGCGGAGGGGATGCGCTCGCCACGCTCGGGTCCGGGGCTTCTGCTGCTACTCGGTGGCTCGAGCGGTGGACCGGACCCGGGGACTCGAGCAGCGCTCCTCACTCGTGAGTGAAATGGGGATGGTATGTTTAGGGAGATTGTTCGTGACGCCACCCATGGGTCGTGGTGATAATGGCACCACCATTGCTGGTAACGGGGATCCCGGGAGAGATGGTAGGGTGCAGCTGAGATGTTGTCCCCTCCGTGGGTAGGGGGGTTGGTGATCCCGGGGCCCGATGGTGTAACGAGGAGGCCAGATGGCTGGGGTGCAGGGACTGCGTGGCGCGGTGCCGGGCGGCACTGGTGTACTCACTCAGACAATCACTGACAGAGTCGTACGTAAACCAAAACGGCTGGATGGACGGGTCCCGCAGCCGGCTGCAGTGTTGTTGTTGTGCTCTCCCTGGACGGCTGATGGTGGCTGTCTTTCCCTGCACCTTTGAGAATGTTCTTGACTCCTGTGGTTGCCCACCGGTAGTCCGCTCCCCGGCGTATAGGTGCCGTAGGAGCCCGTTTTGCCCGCAGGCGCTGGCCCTTGGATCTCTAGCCTGTGGCGGTGGCTGTATATCCTCTCTGGGTGGACGGTTGCCTTCAATCGGGACTTGGTTGTCAGGAAACCCCTGGGGTTCCTATCACATTCGGATTTGACTATTGACGGTGGCTCCAAGCCTGGTCGGGGTCCGATGGCCCTGCCTGTGTGCTTAACTTCACTCCGTTCCCCGGTCCGGTACTGGCGGGCCGACGCCAGACACCGGTCCTTACGGCTCTGCGGAGTTCCACCAACTCCTGAAGACGTCTGCCAACCTTGCTGTCAGTGTCCGGGCTCCAACCCAGACACTTGCAGTTCGTGACCTCTCACTTTCACCTCCAAACTCTATCTCCCTGCTTTTCCCGCCTCCAGGCCTGTGAACTCCTCGGTGGGTGGGGCCAACCACCTAGCTCCGCGCCCACCTGGTGTGGACATCAGACCCTGAAGGGAGGCAACAAGGGTTTTTGATTGACTGTTGTTGCTGCCTAGGGTGGGGGTGTGTATGTTGTTATTTATGTGACTACCTGGCTAGTCCAGGGCGCCACAGCAGTACGGCAGCTGGAACCCCATAAACATATTCCAGAACACAAGCCCTCTCTTCTCTTGAGGATTTAGACCCCAATGCAGCCAACAATGCTGTGGCTTGTCAATTGTTTTTGCCATTTGCGTTTTGCAAAGCAGAGTTTTTGCCCAAATTTCTGCCACAAAAAGGCAGCAGTTTGAACTGCAAAGTGTGGACAAGAAACCCAAATTCCCATAGACTTTGCTTGAAAAGCAGAACACATCCATTTTGGCATTAAACGCTGCAGTTGAAAAAGCAGGTAAAAAGCAGCAAAAAAGCAGGTAAAAAGCAACGTGGGCCCTAGCGTAACACTATTAGTTACAAGAAATGGATAAAATGTAAAAAAAAAAAAACCTCAAAATAAAGGCATAACATTTTTTTATATTTAAATAAAGAATGTGCACATTTGTTATAATAAACAAGTGAAAATGTTCAAAATCAGTGATCCCAAGGTGTGTAAAAAATATATATGGTACCAATAAAAATGTCACTTTGTCCTGCAAAGAATGCGGCCCCCCAAATTATATTTTTCCTCTGTGCGGTCCATACACCCAGCCGAGTTTGAGACCCCTGGTCTATAGTTATGTATAGAGCTGTACATAAGGCAAAAAATTTGGTCAGGACCCACCAATAGGTTTTGTCCCCTGAGCTGAACCCCCGCTATACCACTGGTCTCTATACACACTATATCATCTGTGCCTCAGTCACTATTCTCAGAGTGATACTCACAGTGCTCCTGGACAGGGGTCGTATCTGCCAGACGGACACAAATCTCTGGGAAGAAAAGAGAGAAAAGATGAAGACGCATATAGAACATAAACAGCCAAAGTATAGGGGCATCTCAATAAATTAGAATATCATGAAAAAGTCACTTTATTTCTGTAATTCAATACAAGAAGGGAAACACATATACTGTAATATATAGAGTCATTACACACAGAGGGCTCTGTTCCTATATATTATATAGAGTCATTACACACAGAGGGATCTATTCCTATATATTATATAGTCATTACACACAGAGGGATCTATTCCTATATATTATATAGAGTCATTACACACAGAGGGATCTATTCCTATATATTATATAGAGTCATTACACACAGAGGGATCTATTCCTATATATTATATAGTCATTACACACAGAGGGATCTATTCCTATATATTATATAGAGTCATTACACACAGAGGGATCTATTCCTATATATTATATAGAGTCATTACACACAGAGGGCTCTATTCCTATATATTATAGTCATTACACACACAGAGGGATCTATTCCTATATATTATATAGAGTCATTACACACAGAGGGATCTATTCCTATATATTATATACAGTCATTACACACAGAGGGATCTATTCCTATATATTATATAGAGTCATTACACACAGAGGGATCTATTCCTATATATTATATAGAGTCATTACACACAGAGGGATCTATTCCTATATATTATATAGAGTCATTACACACAGAGGGATCTATTCCTATATATTATATAGAGTCATTACACCCAGAGGGATCTATTCCTATATTTTATATAGAGTCATTACACACAGAGGGATCTATTCCTATATATTATATAGAGTCATTACACACAGAGGGCTCTATTTCTATATATTATATAGAATCATTACACACAGAGGGATCTATTCCTATATATTATATAGAGTCATTAAACACAGAGGGATCTATTCCTATATATTATATAGAGTCATTAAACACAGAGGGCTCTATTCCTATATATTATATAGAGTCATGACACACAGAGCGATCTATTTCACATGTTTATTATATATTATATATTGTCATTACACACAGAGGGATCTACTCCTATATATTATATAGTCATTACACACAGAGGGATCTATTCCTATATATTATAGAGTCATTACACACAGAGGGATCTATTCTTATATATTATGTCATTACACACAGAGGGATCTATTCCTATATATTATATAGTCATTACACACAGAGGGATCTATTCCTATATATTATATAGAGTCATTACACACAGATGGATCTATTCCTATATATTATAGAGTCATTACACACAGAGGGATCTATTCTTATATATTATGTCATTACACACAGAGGGATCTACTCCTATATATTATATAGTCATTACACACAGAGGGATCTATTCTTATATATTATGTCATTACACACAGAGGGATCTATTCCTATATATTATATAGTCATTACACACAGAGGGATCTATTCCTATATATTATATAGAGTCATTACACACAGATGGATCTATTTCACTGTTTATTATATAGAGTAATTACACACAGAGGGATCTATTTCACATGTTTATTATAAAGAGTCATTACACACAGAGGGATCTATTTCATGTGTTTATTACAGTGGCATGTAAAAGTTTGGGCACCCCTGGTCAAAATTACAGTAGTTATGAACAGTTAAGCAAGTTGAAGATTAAATCACTTGTAAAAGGCATAGAGTTAAACATGACACATTTCCTTTCTATTTTAGGTAAAAATATACAGATATATTTTCATATTTGCCTTTTAAAAATTACAAAAAGCAAAACAGGCTGATGAAAAAGTTTGGGCACAATTGGAGATTTGTGTGCTCAGAGAGCTTTGACCAAAATTTCAGACCTTAATTAGCCTGTTCGCATTATGTCTTGTTCACTATCATCATTAGGAAAGATCAGTTGATGCAAATTTCACAGCTTTATAAAAACCCAGGCTCCATTCACCTTGTGCCAAAAAGCAGCAGCCATGGGTTCTTCTAAGCAGCTGCCTAGCACTCTGAAAATAAAAATAATAGAAGCCCACAAAGCTGGAGAAGATTATAAGAAGATAGCAAAGCGTTTTCAAGATGCCCTATCTTCAGTTGGAAATGTAATTAAGAAATGGCATTTAACAGGAAGAGTGGAGGTCAAGATAAAGTCTGGAAGACCAAGCAACATTTCAGTGAAAACAGCTCATAGGATTGTTAGAGAGGCAAATCAGAACCTCCGCTTGACTGCAAAAGACCTTCAGAGAGATTTAGTAGACTCTGGAGTTGTGGTACAGTGTTCGAGGGTTCAGAAACACCTACATAAATATGGCCATCCTCTAAGAGTCATCAGAAGAAACCGTCTCCTGCATCCTCACCATAAAGTTCAGTTAGAAGTCTGCAAAAGAACATCTAAACAAGCCTGATGCATTTTGAAAACAAGTCCTGTGGACTGATGAGGTTAAAATAGAACTGAAGTCAAAAGAACTGAGGACAATGATCATAGGCATGTGTGGAGAAAAAAGGCACAACATTTCAGGAAAAGAACATGTCGACAACCTTTAAGCATGGGGGTGGATCAATCATGCTTTGGGGTTGTGTAGCAGCCAGTGGCAGAGAGAACATTTCCCAGGTAGAGGGAAGAATGGATTCAGTTAAATTTAAACAAATTTTTGATGCAAACATAACACCATCTGTAAAAAAGCTGAAATTGAAAAAAGGATGTCTTCTACAAATGGATAATGATTCTAAACACAAGTCAAAATCCCCAATAGACTACCTCAAAAGGTGCAAGCTGAAGGTTTTACAATGGCCCTCACAGTCCCCAGATCTGAACATCATTGAAAATCTGTGGCTAGAGCTCAAAAGAGCAGTGCATGCAAGACGAGCCAGGGATCTCACTGACCTGGAACACTTTTCCAAGGAACAATGGATGGAAATCCCTTAAACAAGAATTGAAAGACTCTTAGCTGGCTACAAAAAGCTTTTACAGTCTGTGACACTTGCCGAAGAGGCTTCTGCTAGATACTAACCATGCAGGGCGCCCAAACAAAAGAAATGTGTCATCTTTAACTATATGCCTTTTACAGATCATTTCATCTTCAACTTGCTTAACTGATCATAATAACAGTCATTTTTACCAGTGGTACCCAAACGTTTACATGCCACTGTATATATTATATAGAGTCATTACACAAAGAGGAATCTATTTCACCTGTTTATTATATATTATATAGAGTCATTACACACAGAGGGCTCTATTCCTATATATTATATAGAGTCATTACACACAGAGGGATCTATTCCTATATATTATATAGTCATTACACACATAGGGATCTATTCCTATATATTATATAGAGTCATTACACACAGAGGGATCTATTCCTATATATTATATAGAGTCATTACACACAGAGGGATCTATTCCTATATATTATATAGTCATTACACACATAGGGATCTATTCCTATATATTATATAGAGTCATTACACACAGAGGGCTCTATTCCTATATATTATACAAACATTAAGACCATACCGAATATCCACATAAATCCAATTTTTATCATAATTTTACATATTCATGAATTATTTAAATATATGTATTATCAGGACTATCGGGACAATCGCAATTAACAATTAGCAAGAAAAAGAGGAAAAAGAGGCGATCAAACAGTCCATTCGTCTGCAATATTTATTTTATTATCAGGTGCAGGTAAAAAACACCATAAAAACATAAAAACAAAATTCAAACTGGGCAAATCCACCTATAATTATTAATAAATAATCATCGGCTTTCCAAAATATTGTAACATATAAAGTATGACAACCACCAGCTGTCCAAATAGTATTATGCAGCCTCCAACCTTTATAACAGATACATTATATTATATAGAGTCATTACACACAGGGGGATCTATTCCTATATATTATATAGAGTCATTACACACAGAGGGATCTATTCCTATATATTATATAGAGTCATTACACACAGAGGGATCTATTCCTATATATTATATAGAGTCATTACACACAGAGGGATCTATATCTATATATTATATAGAGTCATTACACACAGAGGGATCTATTTCACCTGTTTATTATATATTATATAGAGTCATTACACACAGAGGGATCTATTCCTATATATTATATAGTCATTACACACAGAGGGATCTATTCCTATATATTATATAGAGTCATTACACACAGAGGGATCTATATCTATATATTATATAGAGTCATTACACACAGAGGGATCTATTTCACCTGTTTATTATATATTATATAGAGTCATTACACACAGAGGGATCTATTCCTATATATTATATAGTCATTACACACAGAGGGATCTATTCCTATATATTATATAGAGTCATTACACACAGAGGGATCTATTCCTATATATTATATAGTCATTACACACAGAGGGATCTATTCCTATATATTATATAGAGTCATTACACACAGAGGGATCTATTTCACCTGTTTATTATATATTATATAGAGTCATTACACACAGAGGGATCTATTCCTATATATTATATAGTCATTACACACAGAGGGATCTATTCCTATATATTATATAGAGTCATTACACACAGAGGGATCTATATCTATATATTATATAGAGTCATTACACACAGAGGCATCAATTTCACCTGTTTATTATATATTATATAGAGTCATTACACACAGAGGGATCTATTTCACCTGTTTATTAAATATTATATAGAGTCATTACACACAGAGGGATCTATTCCTATATATTATATAGTCATTACACACAGAGGGATCTATTCCTATATATTATATAGTCATTACACACAGAGGGATCTATTCCTATATATTATATATAGTCATTACACACAGAGGGATCTATTCCTATATATTATATAGTCATTACACACAGAGGGATCTATTCCTATATATTATATAGTCATTACACACAGAGGGATCTATTCCTATATATTATATATAGTCATTACACACAGAGGGATCTATTCCTATATATTATATATAGTCATTACACACAGAGGGATCTATTCCTATATATTATATATAGTCATTACACACAGAGGGATCTATTCCTATATATTATATAGAGTCATTACACACAGAGGGATCTATATCTATATATTATATAGAGTCATTACACACAGAGGGATCTATTTCACCTGTTTATTATATATTATATAGAGTCATTACACACAGAGGGATCTATTCCTATATATTATATAGTCATTACACACAGAGGGATCTATTCCTATATATTATATAGAGTCATTACACACAGAGGGATCTATATCTATATATTATATAGAGTCATTACACACAGAGGGATCAATTTCACCTGTTTATTATATATTATATAGAGTCATTACACACAGAGGGATCTATTTCACCTGTTTATTATATATTATATAGAGTCATTACACACAGAGGGATCTTTTTCACCTGTTTATTATATATTATATAAAGTCATTACACACAGAGGAATCTATTTCACCTGTTTATTATGTATTATATAGAGTTATTACACACAGAGGGATCTATATCACGTGTGTATTATATATTATATAGCGTCATTACACACAGAGGGATCTATTTCACCTGTTTATTATATATTATAGAGTCATTACACACAGAGGGATCTATTCCTATATATTGTATAGTCATTACACACAGAGGGATCTATTCCTATATATTATATAGAGACATTACACACAGAGGGATCTATTCCTATATATTATATATAATCATTACACACAGAGGGATCTATTCCTATATATTATATAGAGTCATTACACACAGAGGGATCTATTCCTATATATTATATAGAGTCATTACACACAGAGGGATCTATATCTATATATTATATAGAGTCATTACACACAGAGGGATTTATTTCACCTGTTTATTATATATTATATAAAGTCATTACACACAGGGATCTATTTCACCTGTTTATTATATATTATATAGAGTCATTACACACAGAGGGATCTATTTCATGTGTTTATTATATATTATATAGTTATTACACACAGAAGGATCTATTTCCCATGTATATTATATATTATATAGAGTCATTACACACAGAGGGATCTATTTCACGTGTTTATTATATATTATATAGAGACATTACACACAGAGGGATTTATTTCATGTGTTTATTATATATTATATAGTCATTACACACAGATGGATCTATTTCATGTTTATTATATAGAGTAATTACACACAGAAGATTATATTTCACATGTATATTATATATTATATAGAGTCATTACACCCAGAGGGATCTATTTCACGTGTGTATTATATATTATATAGCGTCATTACACACAGAAGCTCAGTGGTTACGGAGCGGTGCCTGGATGGGGAGACCGGCTTAGTAGGTAAGGAGCGCTGCTGGGACACCGGGAGCGTGACAATATTATATAGTCATTACACACAGGGATATATTTCAGGTATTTATTATATATTATATAGAGTCATTATACACAGAAGGATCTATTTCACGTGTTTATTATATATTATATAGAGTCATTACACACAGAGGGATATATTTCAGGTATTTATTATATATTATATAGCGTCATTCCACACAGAGGGATCTATTTCACGTGTTTCTTATATATTATATAGAGTCATTATACACAGAAGGATCTATTTCACGTGTTTATTATATATTATATAGAGTCATTACACACAGAGGGATATATTTCATGTGTTTATTATATATTATATAGAGTCATTACACACAGAGGGATCTATTTCACGTGTTTATTATATATTATATAGAGTCATTATACACAGAAGGATCAATTTCACGTGTTTATTATATATTATATAGAGTCATTACACACAGAGGGATATATTTCATGTGTTTATTATATATTATATAGAGTCATTACACACAGAGGGATCTATTTCACGTGTTTAATATATATTATATAGAGTCATTGCACACAGAGGGATTTATTTCTTGTTTTTATTATATAATATATGGAGTCATTACACACAGAGGAATCTATTTAATGTGGTTATTATATAGAGACATTACACACAGAGGAATCTATTTAATGTGGTTATTATATACTAGAAGGTGGCCGGATTCTACGCATCGGGTATTCTAGAATTTACGTATTGTGTAGTTCATGTATGATTTTTGTTATATATATATATAGAGAGATGTTGTTGTCTGTAGTTACCAAGTGTTTGTGTAGGGCGCTGTACATGTTCTGGGTGTTGTCTGGGTGTGACGGGGGGTGAGAGCGGTGTTGTATGTGTGTTGCGTTGTTTGTGGAGCGCTGTGTGTCTGTAGCGTTGTGTGTGTGTTGCGCGGTTTGTGTGTGTGTGGTGTGTTTTGGGGGGAGGTATGTTTTGAGCAATGTGTGTGTTGTGCGGTATGTGCGTATATTTGTGTGTGCCGCGGTGTTTGTGTGTTGGGTGTTGTGTGTGTGCAGCGTTGTCTGTGTGTGTGGGTGTCTGTGTAGGGCAGTTGTTTGTGGTTCCCAGTGTGTGTGTGTGGTGTGTTGTGCAGTGCGCGCGCGCGTGTGTGTGTGTGTGTGTGTGTGTGTGTGTGTGTGTGTGTGTGTGTGTGTGTGTGTGTGTGTGTGTGTGTGTGCATCAGCCTCTCTTCTCTCAGCCTACCTCTCCCAGCCTCCCTCCTCCCAGCCTCCCTCAGCATCAGCCTCCCTCTCCCAGCCTCCCCAGCATCAGCCTCCGCCAGCACCAGCCTCTCTCCTTCCAGCCTCCTCCAGCATCAGCCTCCCTCTCCCAGCCTTCCCCAGGATCAGCCTCTCTCCTCCCAGCCTCCGTCCTCCCAGCCTTCCCCAGCATCAGCTTCCCCCTCCCAGCCTCCCTCAGCATCAGCCTTCCCCAGCATCAGCCTCTCTCCTCCCAGCCTCAGCCTCTCTCCTTCCAGCCTCCCCCAGCATCAGCCTCTCTCCTTCCAGCTTCCCTCAGCATCAGCCTCCCCTTCCCAGCCTTCCCCAGGATCAGCCTCTCTCCTCCCAGCCTCCTTCCTCCCAGCCTCCTTCCTCCCAGCCTCCCTCAGCATCAGCCTTCTGCTCCCAGTCTCCCCCAGCATCAGCCTCCCCATGCATCAGCCTCCACCAGCATCAGCCTCTCTCCTTCCAGCCTCTCTCCTTCCAGCCTCCCCCAGCATCAGCCTCCCCTTCCCAGCCTTCCCCAGGATCAGCCTCTCTCCTCCCAGCCTCCTTCCTCCCAGCCTCCCTCTCCCAGCCTCCCTCAGCATCAGCCTTCCGCTCCCAGTCTCCCCCAGCATCAGCCTCCCCAAGCATCAGCCTCCACCAGCATCAGCCTCTCTCCTTCCAGCCTCCCCCAGCATCAGCCTCTCTCCTTCCAGCCTCCCTCAGCATCAGCCTCCCGTTCCCAGCCTTCCCCAGGATCAGCCTCTCTCCTCCCAGCCTCCTTCCTCCCAGCCTCCCTCAGCATCAGCCTTCCCCTCCCAGTCTCCCCCAGCATCAGCCTCCCCAAGCATCAGCCTCCACCTGCATTAGCCTCTCTCCTTCCAGCCTCCCCCAGCATCAGCCTCCCCATGCATCAGCCTCCACCAGCATCAGCCTCTCTCCTTCCAGCCTCTCTCCTTCCAGCCTCCCCCAGCATCAGCCTCCCCTTCCCAGCCTTCCCCAGGATCAGCCTCTCTCCTCCCAGCCTCCCTCTCCCAGCCTCCCTCAGCATCAGCCTTCCGCTCCCAGCCTCCCCAAGCATCAGCCTCCACCAGCATCAGCCTCCCTCGTCCCAGCCTCCCCCTCCCAGCCTCCCCCAGCATCAGCCTCTCTCCTCCCAGCCTTCCCCATGATCAGCCTCTCTGCTCCCAGCCTCCTCCAGCACGCCGTGCTCCTCTGCCGACACTCACACACCCGATCGCATCCACTCACACACACCCGATCGCATCCACTCACACACACCCGATCGCATCCACTCACACACACCCGATCGCATCCACTCACACACACCCGATCGCATCCACTCACACACACCCGATCGCATCCACTCACACACACCCGATCGCATCCACTCACACACACAGACACTGATGATATCGCACATACGCGCTTATACTCACAACATCCGGGGATATCACATGCTTCTGGCCATGTGATCCTCCCGCAGGTCCTGGAAGCTCACAGCACAATATCGCCGCCGAGAAGCAAGCGATATCCCAGGATGTTGTGAGTATTTGGATGCGATGTGATGTGTGTGTGTGAGTGAGTGTGATCTGATTTGTGTGTGTGTGCTGTTATGTGTGTGCTGTTATGTGTGTGCTGTTATGTGTCTGTATTTTCCGCCGCTGTAGGACCTTGATGTGTGGATGCGATGTGATGTGTGTGTGAGGTGTGTGTGAGAGTGAGTGTGAGCCGGTGTACACTGGTAACTATGATACACATCGGGTAACTAAGGGACCTTAGTTACCCGATGTGTATAATGGTTACCAGCGTTCACGGTCTCCGTGAAGATCCCAGCATCGCAAGGTTATGTCTGGCGCTGCTGGGATCCTGACGGAGCCGGTGTAGAAGCAAGCGATATCCCAGCATGTTGTGATGTGTGAGGTGTGTGTGAGAGTGAGTGTGAGAGTGAGTGTGATCTGATGCGTGTGTGTGTACTCACCTGGGAATCGGGGCTCCGTGTCAGTTGGGCCAGAGCGAGCGAGCGTGCATTGCGTGAGGGAGGCGGGGCCTGCAGAGAGCCGGGGCGAGAGGCCAATCCGTGTGGGGGGGCGGGGCCATGGCGAGCCCAGCGGCCAATCAGCTTTGTGTCACCGTAAGGACACAATTTCGGAGCATGACAGACAGACAGACAGACAGACAGACAGAATAAGGCAATTATATATATAGATTATATAGAGACATTACACACAGAGGAATCTATTTCACGTGTTTACTATATATTTGTGAGGGCCGGGGAGGACTGGTAGGCCCAGGAGGTGGATCCACTGGACCGAGCACCCCACCTGGAGGGCAGGGTACACGGTAGCTGGAGCACCAACGTGGCAGGAACGGGTGCAGGTATCAGGAATCAAAGACAGGACCAGGTCACTAAGGTCACAGCGTACTTTAAGGCAGTAATAGGAAACAGGAACAAAGACCTGAGCACCGAGCTCACAAGACAAGGCATAGAAACACAAGCGATGATCAGGCCCCGCCCACATGGAGAGGCCAGTCTTATATACCCAGCACAGCCTCAGGTCATTTCCTGCTGCAGCAGTGCTGGGGCTATAAGACCAGGTGAGTGGGCGCGGCCCGGTCCTATACAGAACATTAGTCAGAATCAGACTCCTGAGACCAGGAACAGGACTCTGGGGAGCATGAGCGGGAATGGCAGGCGTGACCGGTGGACGCATGAACTGGACCAGTGAGGAAGGAGCGGTGGTACGCTGGCGAGGCTGGATCAGTGGGTACAGAGCGGTGGCGTGACGCATGTGTGACTGGCTCAGTGGTTACAGAGCAGTGCCTGGATGGTGAGACCGGCTTAGTAGGTAAGGAGCGCTGCTGGGACACCGGGAGCGTGACAGTACCCCCCCTTGAAGCCCCCCTCTCCGAGCAAAGGACCCCCGGGGCACCCGGGACCAAGCCCCCGGACCGTAACCCAGCGCAAAGGAAAGGAGGGACGGCTGACCCCATGCACCCTTCCGGACCGCAACACGCTTAACTGATGATTTTCGAGCAGTGGTAACGGAAGCAACGGAAAGGGAAGGACAGTCAGAAGCAGGACTGGAATCCTGGACGACCGGATCGGGCGTCTCGGACCGGGTATCGGTCATAGTCTCATCCTCAGTAGCCGCTGGACTCAAAGTCTCAACTCTAGAAGACGGTGAAATCAAAGTCTCATCTCCAGAAGATGGTAGAATCAAGGTCTCGGATGCCTGGGGATGATGGAACGTCACTGGATAGCGTAGTCTCTTCTTCAGGATCCTGCAGCTTGACTGAGTCAAGTGCCAGGGGCTGAGGAACAGGCTGCAAGCAGGTTTCGTGGCACAAGGGACTCCAGCGGGTAATCGCGCCAGAGCGCCAACTAATAACAGGGTCATGGAGTTTCAGCCAGGGCAGGCCCAACAGGGGCTCAGGAGCCATCCTCGGGATCACATAGAAGGCGATGGTCTCTGTATGCGAAGTGCCAACCTGGAGGTTCACGGGCTCGGTGGTATACCGGACAGGTTCGTCGAGCGGTTTGCCGTCCACTGAGGCGAACCAGAGAGGCTTCTTCAGCGGAGTGACAGGGACCTGGTATTTGTCTACCGTGGCCTGGTGGATAAAGTTGCCTGCTGCCCCGGAATCGATGTGGGCCTCAGCTGAAAACCGGGTCCCCTCTGTCGTCACCTAAACCGTCTGTTTAACTGGGACTGAAGGGATTTCGGTGGCAAGGGTGGCGGTTCCCACTATCCCTTGGACCTGGGGTCTACCAGGTTTCTTAGGGCATATTCGAAGCATTTATGTGACCCATCTCCACAAGAGAAGCACAGGCCCCGGGCGAGCCGTTCTGCACAGCGTTGCTTGGCTTGGGTCAGACGGTCCACTTGCATGGGTTCTGGCGATAAGTCATGGAAAGGCAGGGACGAGGGAGCGGCAGACCTCTGTGGGGGCAAGATGTGGCGAGGTGGTCGCTTCTCCCGGACTACCTCCTGGGCACGCTCCTGAAAACGGAGGTCAATCCGAGTGGCCAGGGAAATCAAAGCGTCCAAGGTGCGTGGAACGTCACGGCCGGCGAGTTCGTCTTTGATGCGGCCAGAGAGACCTTCCCAAAAGGCCGCCGTCAAGGCCTAATTGTTCCAGCCCAGCTCAGAAGCAAGCGTGCGGAACTGGATGGCGTATTGGCCGACGGTCAGGGTCCCTTGGCGTAGCCGGAGAAGCGAAGAGGTCACTGCGGTAGTTCGTCCGGGCTCATCGAAGGTACTTCGGAAAGCTTGCAGGAACTCCTGGATGTCAGTGATCATCGGGTCCTCGTTCTCCCACAGGGGGTTAATCCAGGCCAGGGCTTCACCTTCCAGGTGTGACATCAAGAACGCCACCTTGGCCTGGTCTGAGGTGAACAAGTGCGGAAGCAACTGGAAGTGCAGGGAGCACTGGTTCAGGAAACCGCGGCAGGACTTGGGATCCCCTGCGTAGCGAGGCTGTGGAGGAACCTGGTTCAGACCTGGAGACTGGTTGCTGCGTGGACGAGGCGGCGGTCTGCAGCGCATATAACCGGTGGTCCACGGACGCCAGGAATTTCAGCATCCGGTTCAGGGTTTCACGCTGTTGTGGCAGCTCCTGGCGCAGCTCAGCCAGCTCTGATGTTTGCGCTCCAGCGGGATCCATGGCCTGCGCTCCAGCGGGATCCATGGCCTGATCATACTGTGAGGGCCGGGGAGGACTGGTAGGCCCAGGAGGTGGATCCACTGGACCGAGCACCCCACCTGGAGGGGAGGGTACACGGTAGCTGAAGCACTAACGTGGCAGGAACGGGTGCAGGTATCAGGAAGCAAAGACAGGACCAGGTCACTAGGGTCACAGCGTACTTTAAGGCAGTAATACAGGAACAAAGACCTGAGCACCGAGCTCACAAGACAAGGCATAGAAACACAAGCGATGATCAGGCCCCGCCCACATGGAAAGGCCAGTCTTATATACCCAGCACAGCCTCAGGTCATTTCCTGCTGCAGCAGTGCTGGGGCTATAAGACCAGGTGAGTGGGCGCGGCCCGGTCCTATACAGAACATTAGTCAGAATCAGACTCCTGAGACCAGGAACAGGACTCTGGGGAGCATGAGCGGGAATGGCAGGCATGACCGGTGGACGCATGGACTGGACCAGTGAGGAAGGAGCGGTGGTACGCTGGCGAGGCTGGATCAGTGGGTACAGAGCGGTGGCGTGACGCAGGTGTGACTGGCTCAGTGGTTACGGAGCGGTGCCTGGATGGGGAGACCGGCTTAGTAGGTAAGGAGCGCTGCTGGGACACCGGGAGCGTGACAATATTATATAGTCATTACACACAGGGATATATTTCAGGTATTTATTATATATTATATAGAGTCATTATACACAGAAGGATCTATTTCACGTGTTTATTATATATTATATAGAGTCATTACACACAGAGGGATATATTTCAGGTATTTATTATATATTATATAGCGTCATTCCACACAGAGGGATCTATTTCACGTGTTTCTTATATATTATATAGAGTCATTATACACAGAAGGATCTATTTCACGTGTTTATTATATATTATATAGAGTCATTACACACAGAGGGATATATTTCATGTGTTTATTATATATTATATAGAGTCATTACACACAGAGGGATCTATTTCACGTGTTTATTATATATTATATAGAGTCATTATACACAGAAGGATCAATTTCACGTGTTTATTATATATTATATAGAGTCATTACACACAAAGGGATATATTTCATGTGTTTATTATATATTATATAGAGTCATTACACACAGAGGGATCTATTTCACGTGTTTATTATATATTATATAGAGTCATTACACACAGAAGGATCTATTTCACGTGTTTATTATATATTATATAGAGTCATTACACACAGAGGGATCTATTTCACGTGTTTATTATATATTATATAGAGTCATTATACACAGAAGGATCTATTTCACGTGTTTATTATATATTATATAGAGTCATTACACACAGAGGGATATATTTCATGTGTTTATTATATATTATGTAGAGTCATTACACACAGAGGGATATATTTCATGTGTGTATTATATATTATATAGCGTCATTACACACAGAGGGATCTATTTCACGTGTTTATTATATATTATATAGAGTCATTACACACAGAGGGATCTATTTCACGTGTTTATTATATATTATAGAGTCATTATACACAGAAGGATCTATTTCACGTGTTTATTATATATTATATAGAGTCATTACACACAGAGGGATATATTTCATGTGTTTATTATATATTATATAGAGTCATTACACACAGAGGGATATATTTCATGTGTGTATTATATATTATATAGCGTCATTACACACAGAGGGATCTATTTCACGTGTTTATTATATATTATATAGAGTCATTACACACAGAGGGATCTATTTCACGTGTTTATTATATATTATAGAGTCATTATACACAGAAGGATCTATTTCACGTGTTTATTATATATTATATAGAGTCATTACACACAGAGGGATATATTTCATGTGTTTCTTATATATTATATAGAGTCATTACACACAGAGGGATATATTTCATGTGTGTATTATATATTATATAGCGTCATTACACACAGAGGGATCTATTTCACGTGTTTATTATATATTATATAGAGTCATTACACACAGAGGGATCTATTTCACGTGTTTATTATATATTATAGAGTCATTACACACAGAGGAATCTATTTCACGTGTTTATTATATATTATATAGCGTCATTACACACAGAGGGATCTATTTCACGTGTTTATTATATATTATATAGAGTCATTACACACAGAGGGATCTATTTCACGTGTTTATTATATATTATAGAGTCATTACACACAGAGGGATCTATTTCACGTGTTTATTATATATTATATAGAGTCATTATACACAGAAGGATCTATTTCACGTGTTTATTATATATTATATAGAGTCATTACACACAGAGGGATATATTTCATGTGTTTATTATATATTATATAGAGTCATTATACACAGAGGGATATATTTCATGTGTGTATTATATATTATATAGCGTCATTACACACAGAGGGATCTATTTCACGTGTTTATTATATATTATATAGAGTCATTACACACAGAGGGATCTATTTCACGTGTTTATTATATATTATAGAGTCATTACACACAGAGGGATCTATTTCACGTGTTTATTATATATTATATAGAGTCATTATACACAGAAGGATCTATTTCACGTGTTTATTATATATTATATAGAGTCATTACACACAGAGGGATATATTTCATGTGTTTATTATATATTATATAGAGTCATTATACACAGAGGGATATATTTCATGTGTGTATTATATATTATATAGCGTCATTACACACAGAGGGATCTATTTCACGTGTTTATTATATATTATATAGAGTCATTACACACAGAGGGATCTATTTCACGTGTTTATTATATATTATAGAGTCATTACACACAGAGGGATCTATTTCACGTGTTTATTATATATTATATAGAGTCATTATACACAGAAGGATCTATTTCACGTGTTTATTATATATTATATAGAGTCATTACACACAGAGGGATATATTTCATGTGTTTATTATATATTATATAGAGTCATTATACACAGAGGGATATATTTCATGTGTGTATTATATATTATATAGCGTCATTACACACAGAGGGATCTATTTCACGTGTTTATTATATATTATATAGAGTCATTACACACAGAGGGATCTATTTCATGTGTTTATTATATATTATAGAGTCATTACACACAGAGGGATCTATTTCACGTGTTTATTATATATTATATAGAGTCATTATACACAGAAGGATCTATTTCACGTGTTTATTATATATTATATAGAGTCATTACACACAGAGGGATATATTTCATGTGTTTATTATATATTATATAGAGTCATTACACACAGAGGGATATATTTCATGTGTGTATTATATATTATATAGCGTCATTACACACAGAGGCATCTATTTCACGTGTTTATTATATATATATACTAGCTGTACTACCCGCCTTCGCCCGGGTTAATAACTGTTGTTAATAAAATAAAATGTATTAACATTCCCGGGATAGAATGTATAAATCGAATGTATTAACGCCCGGGATAGTAACTGTCTCTCTGTTTCTCTCCCATTCTCTGTCTGTCCCCCCCCTCTGTATATATCTCTCTGTCTCTCTCTCTCTTTCTTTGTCTGTCTGTCTCTTTCCCTGTCTGTCTTTTTCCCTGTCTGTCTCTGACTGTCTCTGTCTCTTTCTCCGTCTGTCTCAATCTCCTTCCCTGTCTGTCTATCTATCTCTGTCACTTGCCCTGTCTGTCTCTTTCCCTCTCTTTCACTGTCTGTCTCTTTCCCTCTGGCTCTTTCCCTGTGTCTGTCTCTTTGTCTGTCTTTGTCTGTCTTTTACCCTGTCTGTCTGTTTCGCTCTCTTTCCCTGTCTGTCTGTTTCCCTGTGTCTGTCTCTTTGTCTGTGTCTGCCTCTTTACCTGTCTGTGTCTGTCTCTTAACCTGTCTCTCTCTTTCCCTCTCTTTCCCTGTCTGTCTCTTTCCCTGTCAGTCTGTCTCTTTGTCTGTGTCTGTCTCTTTGTGTCTGTCTCTTACCCTGTCTATGTCTGTTTCTTACCCTGTCTGTGTCTGCCTCTTTCCTTGTCTGTGTCTGCCTCTTTCCCTGGCTGCATTGTGACATGCCAAAATTCCATATAAGGGCGTGGCTGTGCATTCTTCTGAAGTTCTGGCTGCACTGTGGCTCCCAGCTCTATTCGCTTTAATGGAGGCAGGTTTTTTGGCGAATAACTGTAAAGCGCGGGGTTAAAATTTCCCCTCAAAACATAGCCTATGACGCTCTCGGGGTCCAGAAGTGTGAGTGTGCAAAATTTTGTGGCTGTAGCTGCGACGGTGCGGATGCCAATACCGGATATGCACACACACACATACACACACACACACACACACACACACATACACACACACACACACACACACACATACACATACACACACACACACACACACACACATACACACACACACATACACACACACATACACACACACATACACACACACACATACACATACACACATACACACACACACACACACATACACATACACATACACACACACACACACACACATACACACACACACATACATACACACATACACATACACACACATACACACACACACACATACACACACACACACACACACATACATACACACACACACACACACATACACACATTCAGCTTTATATATTAGATAGTCATTATACACATTTCACGTGAGGTGATCAGCCTGTGGCACAGTAGTGAAGCGACAGCTGTGGTGGTGGTGAGGTGGTAGCTGTGGTGGTGGTATGGCGGCAGCTGTGGTGGTGGTATGGCGGCAGCTGTGGTGGTGGTATGGCGGCAGCTGTGGTGGTGGTATGGCGGCAGCTGTGGTGGTGAGGTGGTTGCTGTGGTGGTGGTGAGGTGGTAGCTGTGGTGGTGGTATGGCGGCAGCTGTGGTGGTGGTATGGCGGCAGCTGTGGTGGTGAGGTGGTAGCTGTGGTGGTGGTGAGGTGGTAGCTGTGGTGGTGGTATGGCGGCAGCTGTGGTGGTGGTATGGCGGCAGCTGTGGTGATGAGGTGGTAGCTGTGGTGGTGGTATGGCGGCAGCTGTGGTGGTGGTATGGCGGCAGCTGTGGTGGTGGTATGGCGGCAGCTGTGGTGGTGAGGTGGTTGCTGTGGTGGTGGTGAGGTGGTAGCTGTGGTGGTGGTATGGCGGCAGCTGTGGTGGTGGTATGGCGGCAGCTGTGGTGGTGAGGTGGTAGCTGTGGTGGTGGTGAGGTGGTAGCTGTGGTGGTGGTATGGCGGCAGCTGTAGTGGTGGTAGGGCGGCAGCTGTGGTGATGAGGTGGTAGCTGTGGTGGTGGTATGGCGGCAGCTGTGGTGGTGAGGTGGTAGCTGTGGTGGTGAGGTGGTAGCTGTGGTGGTGGTGAGGTGGTAGCTGTGGTGGTGGTGAGGTGGTAGCTGTGGTGGTGGTATGGCGGCAGCTGTGGTGGTGAGGTGGTAGCTGTGGTGGTGGTATGGCGGCAGCTGTGGTGGTTGTATGGCGGCAGCTGTGGTGGTGAGGTGGTAGCTGTGGTGGTGGTGAGGTGGTAGCTGTGGTGGTGGTATTGCGGCAGCTGTGGTGGTGGTATGGCGGCAGCTGTGGTGGTGAGGTGGTAGCTGTGGTGGTGAGGTGGTAGCTGTGGTGGTGGTATGGCGGCAGCTGTGGTGGTATGGCGGCAGCTGTGGTGGTGAGGTGGTAGCTGTGGTGGTTGTATGGCGGCAGCTGTGGTGGTGAGGTGGTAGCTGTGGTGGTTGTATGGCGGCAGCTGTGGTGGTATGGCGGCAGCTGTGGTGGTGAGGTGGTAGCTGTGGTGGTGGTATGGCGGCAGCTGTGGTGGTATGGCGGCAGCTGTGGTGGTGAGGCAGCAGCTGTGGTGGTTGTATGGCGGCAGCTGTGGTGGTGAGGTGGTAGCTGTGGTGGTGGTGAGGTGGTAGCTGTGGTGGTGGTATGGCGGCAGCTGTGGTGGTGGTATGGCGGCAGCTGTGGTGGTGAGGTGGTAGCTGTGCTGGTGGTGGCGCAGTGGGGTCATTGGAGATTATAGGCATTTCTGAACAGATGAGTTTTCAGTTCCGTTTGAAGTGTAGCAGATAGTCTGACATGTTAAAGGGAACCTGTCACCAGATTTGGCCCCTATAAGCTGCGGCCACCACCACCGGGCTCTCATATACAGCGTTCTACTATGCTGCATTCTAACATGCTGTATATAAGAGCCCGGGCCGCTGTGAGAACATAAAAAACACTTTATAATACTTACCTAACGGTCGCTCGGTTGGCCATATGGGTGTTTCCGTTCTCCGGTGCCGGCGCCTCCTCTTTCGGCCATCTTCGTCCTCCTTCTGACTCCTGTGTGCATGACGCGTCTACATCATATACACTCACCGGTCCTGCACAGGCGCACTACAATACTTTGATCTGTCCTGCTCAGGGCAGAGGCGGACAGTTGCCAGTCAGGGGTGACCTGTACCTGAGGTTTGCCAAGGACACTGCCTAGAGGGGGCGGTGGACGCCAAGACAGTGCAGAAAAGCCTTCTGGAGCTGTGCACGGACGGGGCACAGGGCCCTAGATCAGGGAAGAGCTTCAGGCACCTTGATAATTAACCTGCTCAGGGAGGGATCTTCATGACCCTCTTTGACCCAAAAGATCCGGGAGCAGCAGCAGCATCGATTCCGGACCATGGCCAGGAGACTCCAAATACCGGCCTTACAGGGTCCACGCTGCCAGCCGGATGGACAAAGGGGCTGTAAAACAGCTGGGGAACCCAAAGTTTCAGGCTTGGGATCTCACCACAGTTTTTAACACAAAGTGCAAAGGTAGAGCACCTGGATCACTATGTGGCACTGATAGTACCGGGACCGGAACAGGCGTCCCAGAGCTCAGAGTGAGTAAGGACTTGGTTTACAAAGAGTGTGTGATCCCCGTCTCCTACACCGTCCCCCTCATCCAGCACCATGATAATCAGCAGTGTGTGTTCCTGCTTCCTGCACTGTGCACCTCATCCAACACCAAGAGATCTCACAGACTGTCCCTGCACTATCTACCTCATCCAACACCATGAGGGCAACGGGGCCTTCCCTACCTGCGGAGGGGCTCACATCTAGCTGCTCCATTCCATCAGCCCCGGCCCCCTTACACAGCAGCGGTGGTATACCCGTTACCGCAACCCGCAGGTGGTGTCACGAACACTTCACCCTTGTAAAAACCTCCTTTATTGAGTGTCCGCTGTTGTGAATACGTTTTCCAGTTTGGGGCCCCCCTCTTGTGGTCAGTGCTGGCGGTGCAGTTGATTTGTGGAATGAAGGTCACACACCTGCAGAGGACTGGCTATCAGGTTCAGACTGGGACTATATAACTGAGTAGTTTTTTCTTGTTACTTGCCGGTGCTCAATGGTCTCCTGTTTGTTAAGGACATTCTATAACCAGCGCTGCTCACAGCCAGAACTCCTCTCAGATAAGTGGTCTTTGTACCTCTGTTGTTTGTTTTCCACTTTCTTGTTGTTTTTTCTGCTTTGATACTAATACTTGATTCCTATATTGTCTGTCTGGAGTTCTTGGTGGAATAGGATCATTCCCTGCTGGGAGTGTCTGTATACTTAGCTCCATGATTCTGCAAGGTATTGTGTTTGTCATGCTTGGTATTATTCAGTCCCTCATCTATATTCGTGTTTTTGGATCCCAGTAACATCAGAGTGCTGATACAGTAGGGGAGAGGTTGTGTGACCTCAGGATTTTTCCATATCAGAAGTGCTGGTATTTATTAGGGTTTTTACGGCTGCAGTCAGTGCTACTTCCTATCCTTTCCTATAAAGATAGTTTTTGCCTCTTTGCTGAATCTGTTTTCTAACTTTATATTGTGTTTTTCTATATCACTGTAGCCTTTACATGTGGGGGGCTATCTATCTATCTTTGGGGACTGCTCCGAGGCAGATTAGCTTTCTTGTATTTCTATCTGTTGGATTATTTAGTTCTCCGGCTTTGTCGAGGCGTCCAGGTCATCGTAGGCTCGTCCCACAGCTACTTCTAGTTGTGTGTCAGGATTAGGTCTGCACTCTGTTAAGATTCCAGCCACTCTGTTACTATTTGGGATTATGCATTTTTTGATGCTCCTCGGTCCCTGAATCATAACGGTCCACTAAACTCGGCGTCCGGGGACCCTCGAGCCACAGTAATCCCGGATCTGAGCAGCTCGCCTGCCTAGGGGCGGCACACATGAAGTGCTGTGCAATGTCCTGGTAGACGGCTGAGCTGACTTTGGTCTTGATAAAACACAGTGGAGCTACACCAGCAGATGACATCCATGAACCATCACTGATTGTGGAAACTTGCCACTAGACCTCAGCAGCTTGGATTGTGGCCTCCACTCTTCCTCCAGACTCTGGGACCGTGATCTCCAAATGAAATGCAAAATTTACGTTCATCTCAAAACAACACCTTGGACCACTGAAAACAGTCCAGCTCTTTTTCTCCTTGGCCCAGGTAAAATGCTTCTTACCTTGTCTATTGGTCATGAGTGGCTTGACACAAGGAATGCAACACTTGTTGCTCATGTCCTGGATACGTCTGTGTGTGGTTGTGGCACCCCTGAGGCTCCAGTCGCCACAGAGTACTGCACCTTATTTAAGGTGCGGTATTTGCCTTGGGTAAGGAGGGGGTTAATCACCGGTGTTCCACATTCACACTTTACATACAGTTTAGGAGCCTTCTCTCTGGGGAGCTGGACTAGGGTAGGCAGGGGGTTGGCCAACACGAAGCTTGGGACTTTCCCGGTCACTAGGACAGCCAACTGGGGGGGGCGGATTCCACTTGGGGTAGAAGCAGGAGCAACCTCACACAATCTTGAGTCAGTCTAGCCGGGACTTTAGTTCTGGTGACACGACACCACCATCACCTTCTTCTCTTTTACAGGACCTGCGGCTTGGAGCAGAAAGCTCAGCCTAAGTTCCTCACTCTTGGGGGGGCAACTTTAAGATAGGACATTTTCCAAACACCGGTGGTTTCTTTCCAACTTATCTGAGGTCGACAAGGCCCATTACAGCGGATGACCAGTACTTCCCGAGCGAGCATAAAAGTGTGAAAAGACACCTGGAACCACAGCAGCCGACTCGGAATTTTATTACCGGTGCTGGTGCCCCACGCCTCGGTGCTAACGGCCACTGCCACTACTACTCCCCTTGTCATCCTCCCCGGGGCCCG
Organism: Anomaloglossus baeobatrachus; assembly: GCF_048569485.1. Taxonomy (NCBI): domain Eukaryota; kingdom Metazoa; phylum Chordata; class Amphibia; order Anura; family Aromobatidae; genus Anomaloglossus; species Anomaloglossus baeobatrachus. Next base: position 4,259,836 of record NC_134357.1, read on the forward strand.
CTCCACCTGTGGGTAGCGATAACATATTTGCTGCTATTACCATACGCCCCAGAGATCAGCGACAGCAGCAGCAGCCCATCCCTGGCTGCGTACCACAGGTGGCATCACAAATTAATCTCCATCAACATTCACCACGCCAGCGGAAGGGTGAGACTCTGTTGCCTGTTACATTTGTGTTTTGCTGGTTATGTGTTATGTGCCGTTAATTGTTTGGGGATCCAATAAAGTCTAATTATTGTGGTTCCCTCACCCTGTGTTGTCTGAGTAGTGTTACGCCCACGGTTAAGGAGGCCGGCGTTCAGTTGGGATGAGCCCTGAGCCACGCTGTCTTTCTAAAGGTGGCGGGTTTTAGTGGACGAGAGCACCCACTGAGCCCCGTGTCTCCACAATTGGTGGCAGCAGTGGGATACTACTCAGCCTGGTTTACCCAGGGGAGCTGCAGCGGACTGGTGTTCGTGGACACCGTCCAGGGCTCAACAACCAGGGAGGCACATAAGCATACCCAGCAGGCCATAGAGGAGGCATTCAGGTTTCGGACGCTGCCATGTCCAACCCCACCAGCTCAGCCATGGGACAAGGACAGGAGAGGAGTTACGACCGCAGCAGTAAATGGATGCTACAGGATCTGTGCCAGATGCGAAAGATTGAATACGGGAACACTGACACTCGGTCAGACTTGATCCGGAAATTAGTCTGTTGGGATGCCCAGAATGATGTAGAGGACGATGAGGACACTGCCGTTGTGGTATCAGAGGAGGTAAACCCTGTATCTCATCCTAGATCCAGTGACAGTCTGGAAACAAACCAAACCCAAGCAGACCGAGTCAGGGAATTGTTGGCTGCATTGGGGCCTGAAGCTTCAAGGGAAGAGAGGGCTGGTGTTCTGCAATTTGTGTTTGGATTTCCAATTTCCTCACCATCAGCACCTACCTCCAGGATAGACCACCACCAAGGAAGTCATCTTCGCTACAGGGACGTGCCAGTGTTTAATGATTGCAGCACTGAGATAGATGAACACTTGCAAAACTTTGAGATGCTAATGCGTATGCACCAGGTGCCCACAGATGAGTGGTCCAAATACTTGTGGACAAGCTTGCCGGTCCGGGCCCAGGAGGCTGTCCGATCACTTGGGCCCCAGGACTGCTTGGACTACGAAATTATTAAGGACACTTTATTTGCCCTTTTTACCATAACACCCGAGAGACATCGCACTAAGTTCCGGACTATGTCTCGCATGTCGAATTTGGCAGTCAACTCCGACGACACTGTAATTGCTGGCTCGTTGGTCGGGCTGCCCACTCCGCTGCTGCCCTCCGGGATGTGATAGTGTTTGAACAGCTGCTGGAGAAGATGGACCCGGAAATCCGAGAATGGGTAGCTGACAGGAAGCCCGACACCCCAGAGCAAGCAGTGCGATTGGCTGACGAATTTACAGCCAACCAACCCAGCTGGAGGCCCAATAGGCCCACCGATCCAAGGAGGTCCCTCAACCATGGATCCAAGCAACCCCCAGACTCACATGCTGGACTAACTCATTACCCCACAGAAGCCCCAACAAGACAAAGGTTTACCAACAGGGTGGGTGACTTGTCTAATCCACGGTGTTACATCTCATGGCTCTCCTGAGGCAAGGACTGAGGCAGTCTCCCATTCCTTGCCTGCCACGAGCGCTCCTGCTCAGCAGCGCCGAAGGTCTGCCAGACTGTGCAGTGTGCAGGAGATACCTTCTCAGAGAGGCAGCAGAAGGGTGACACCTAGTGGTTCTCCTGTTACAAGGAGTGAAGCGGTCTCCCATTCCTGGCCTGCCGCAGGCCCTCCTGCTCAGCGGCCCCGAAGGTCTGTGAGGTTGCGCAATGTGCAGAGGTTTACTGCTCAGGGAAGCAGTGAGACTCCCGTTATCACTGCGCATTGTGAGACCTCTATTTCCCAGAGGCAGGAGGGTGAGCATGTGCTATGCGTGGTGGGTTCTGATTCGCCCACTGACGTCACACGGCTTGATGACAAGGCAGGTGACGTGGTGAATCCTGACTGGCCAGGCTGGGACGTCGTGGACCCTGATTGGGTCAAGTCCGTCATCTCCGCCTCGCGCCCGCCCTTGGGTGGAACGACACCTCCTTAAAAGCTCCTCCTGCCATCATGGCGGCGCGCGACCGTCCTTCTATGTTTGGATGTCTGGCAGCATGCTGCCACGCCACTGCTCAGGCATTACTGTCTTTTGTGGGCTTGGCCCTTGCTGCTTAGGCAGTACCTCGTTTGCAGGCCGTGTTCCTGCCTTGCTGCTCCGGCAGTATCCCCTTCAACAGGCCGTGTTCCTGTCCCAGGTGAGCTCCTCAAGTCTCCACCGGACTCACCTGGTTATTGAAAGCACATGTGCGTGGGCACCTCTGTGCTACCCTCGTGCCATATTCTCGTGACTTCCACTGGCACACGTGCGTGGGCACCTCTGTGCTTCCCCGTGCAACAGGTACACCGAGCCGTGAGATCCGTGCCATACAACCCTCACGGGTTAGGGAAGATCGGTGTACATAGATCGTCTGTGACATTCCAGACAATCGCTAGCAGCAACCCGCTCACTCTTCACCCACCATAGCGGCGGTCCTTTACACCGCACAGTGGACCTTGACCGGCGGAAGCTGTCCATTTCCCATCTTGGCACGCTTCCCCGGGTCCCCCTCGTAACACACGGCGCTGTTATACGTGTGGGCGCCTTGGACACATGGCCAAAGAGTGTCTACAAAACCGGGGCCCCAAGCCTGGAGCCCGTCTACCAGTCAACATATGCCGAGATGAACCAACGAGACCTGCTGAATGCTACTCCCGAGAAACACCAATAGCTGAGGAAGTGGTTTACCCAGTCCACACCCTACGGCAGGCCGGACACCGTACACCAGCCAACCTCCATCCCCACATCCAGACGGTCAAGGTCGGTGATATACAGGCTCAGGGACTTCGAGACTCGGGATCTTCCATCACCCTGGTCAGCCCAGATATTGTTCCCACAGAACATCATTTACCTGGCCGCCAAGTGACCATCACCCTTGCTGGGGGCCAGCGCTCGAACATCCCTCTGGCACGAGTGCAGTTGGACTGGGGAACTGACCAAGGAAGTAGGGCTCATGGACGGCCTCCCCACCCCTGTAATTTTGGGAAAGGACCTAGGACAAGGAGTATCCAGCCAGTTTGTCACCGCCATCACCCGCAGCCAAGCCAAACACCATCCTGGTGCAGGTCTTTCTTCCAGCCCATCAGAGGAGAACTCTCCTCCTCAATCTTCAGCCTCCTCGTCAGAGCCAACAAATGTGAGTACATCAGACCCAACTGTGGCCATTGATTGGGGGGAGATAGATCGTAAGGAGTTCAGGGAAGCTCAACTGTCAGACCCCACCCTAGAGCTTATCCGTAGTGCGGCCGCCCAACCTGGGGGAGGAAATCAGGGGGAGGTGTATAGATGGGAAAAAGGCCTCTTATATCGGGAGAAGCCCGCATCCTGCCCAGAAAAACCCTGGACCCGTGTACATCAGCTTGTGGTACCCCAGCAATACCGACCCCAACCATTGCGTTTAGCTCATGATGTTCCTGCGGCTGGGCACATGGGGACCAAAAAGACTCGGGCCCGCCTGCTGCGTAGTTTTTTCTGGCCAAAGGTCACTCAAGAAGTGCAAAAATACAGAGCCTCTTGCCCAGTGTGTCAGCGTATGGGGGGAGCCCCATGCCGTGCCCCACTTCAACCCATGCCCTTGATAGGAGAACCGTTCCAGAGAGTTGCCATTGATATAGTAGGCCCCTTAGCCATCCCCAGCCGCAGTGGAAAAAGATTCATCGTCACCCTGATAGACTTTGCCACTCGTTACCCAGAAGCCGTTGCCTTAACCTCCATAGATGCAGAGCACGTGGCTCAGGCTCTACTGGACATCTTTAGCCGGGTAGGGTTCCACAGGAAGTATTGACTGACCAGGGGGCACAGTTCCAAAGTGGACTGATTCACACCCTGTGGGAAAAACATGGAGTCCGCCCCATGCGCACAACCCCCTACCATCCTGAAACAAATGGATTGTGTGAGCGCTTCAACAAAACGCTCAAACAGCTCATTAGCCGATATGTGGAGTCCGAGGGGGGGGACTGGGAGAAAAACTTGTAGCAGCTCCTTTTTGCTTACCGGGAGGTGCCGCAGGACTCCACTGGGTTCTCTCCCTTTGAATTGCTGTACGGCCGAAAAGTACGAGGGCCCCTAGAGCTGGTACGAGAGAGTTGGGAGGGCACCTTCCCCACAGAAGAGGTTCCCATACTGGACTATGTTCAAAAGTTTAGGGAAAGGATGAGGCACCTCATGGCGTTAGCCCACGGGAATTTAGAAGTGGCTCAGGAAAGGCAAAAACGATGTTACGACCGCACTGCCCGGCCCCGAGAATTTGCCTGTGGACAGAAGGTCCTAGTACTAGTACCGGTACGGAAAAACAAGCTGCAAGCCATGTGGGCGGGTCCATTCACCATTACCAAGAAATGTGGCAATACTGACTACACCGTGGCCCTGGATCGAGCAGGTGTTCGTGAGCGTACCTACCACATCAACAGGCTAAAAGCTTATGAGGAACGAGAAGTCACCAATTTAGCAGTTTGCTGTCCAGAGTTAGATGATCCAGAGTTGGACCAGATCCCAGACCTATTAGTGGACTCCAAAAGGGAAATGGGGGTAAAAGATGTATCACTAGGGGAGCAGCTTTGTCCATCACAGAAGCGACAGATATCAGACATACTCGGAACATATGAAACCCTGTTCACAAGTCAGCCTGGTAGAACCCCCCCCTGGTCCAGCATCATGTCAATACAGGGGCAGCCACCCCACTAAGACAACCCGCCTACCGGGTGACCCCTCCTGTGTTGGCAATGATGAAGGCCGAGGTGGATGACATGTTAAATATGGGAGTCATAGTCCCCTCCCATAGCCCATGGGCTGCCAGTGTGGTGTTGGTGCCAAAAAAGGACAAGAGTACTCGTTTCTGTGTGGACTATAGACGGCTCAATGAGGTCATGATTACAGATGCTTACCCCATGCCCCGGGTGGATGATAGGTTAGGGGGGTCTCGGTTTATATCTACGCTCGATTTGAGCAAGGGATACTGGCAGATCCCACTCACAAAAGACGCTCAAGAGAAATCGGCCTTCATAACCCCTTTTGGCCTCTTTGAGTTTACCAGCATGCCTTTTGGGATGAAAAATACCCCGGCCACCTTCCAGAGGATGGTAGACCATTTACTAGAGGGATGTCAGGGGTATGCCCAGGCCTATTTGGATGACATCGCTATCTTCAGCGACACTTGGGAAGAGCATCTTCAGCATGTGTCCCAGGTGCTGCAGAGGGTAGCCAAAGCCCAGCTCACCATCCGACCTGACAAATGCCAAATGGGGATGGCCGAAGTGCTATACCTGGGACATCGGGTGGGAAGTGGGTGCATTCGTCCTGAACCTGCAAAAGTAGAAGCCATTACCCAGTGGCCACGCCCGGTCAATCAAAAACAGGTCTGTGCGTTTCTAGGAACCGCAAACTACTATTGAAAGTTTATGCCCAATTACAGTACCATTGCAAAACCGCTCACTGACCTCACAACCAAAAGATATGCCCGTAACCTTATCTTGACCCCAGAATGTGAAACTGCGTTCCTCCAATTGAAAGACCGGCTAGCCCAAAGCCCAGTCCTGACTGCTCCTGACCTCCGTCGCAGATTCATTGTCCAAACAGACGCATCGGACACAGGACTAGGAGCTGTACTTAGCCAAGTGGGGGACAACGGTGAGGAACATCCGATAGCGTACCTCTCCCGGAAGCTGTTGGACCGAGAGAGGGCTTACGCCACCATAGAAAAAGAATGCCTGGCCATAGTCTGGGCCCTGAAAAAATTGCGGCCCTACCTCTATGGCAATGAGTTCACAGTCCTCACTGACCACAATCCATTGAGTTGGCTAAATCGCACTGCCGGGGACAACGGACGCTTGCTCAGGTGGAGTCTGGCATTACAATCTTACAATTTTTCCATCTCCCATAAACAGGGCAAGAACCATGGAAATGCGGATGGGCTTTCCCAACAGGTGGAGAAGGATGATCGGAAGCCTATCCTGTCTGGCTAATATTAAGAAGGGGGAGGAATGTGATGATATGGACTCTCATGGGTTAAAGTTTCTTAACATTCAACCAGACAGGATGATAGATTGTTTATAGACGGGGGAGAAGTCCCTCATTGTTTTTACAAGACTCTTGTTGACTCATGTAATTGTGTTGGCCACTGAAAGCCAGACGTATTGTTTCTCCATACTCTTCCAGTAATCATTGTATTGTAGTTGTGTATTGCTAATGTAATTACCTTAGTAGCCATTGTCTAGTCGGTGACTTCCAGACTACATGTATACCCTCAGTCTTTCTGTAGACATCATTTGGATGAACATTGTCCATGCAGCTTGAGATTCATCCAATGGGAGAGGCGATCTTGTCCAACCAATTGATGAGGATGCAGTGTATCCAAGTGGAAGGCTGTGGCTATAAAAGGGATTTCTTAATGAAGGATAAACAGGAGATTTCTATCTCCTCCCTGTACAAAGATCTGAGAACAGCACTGGTACCACTGCACTCGGACCAGGTCTGGGGAGCGTGGGCACGACAACTAAAAGATACAGAGGCAGGGGAAAAGATACAGCAGGGATGGATGAGGATGAGGAAGGAGGTGATTAATGAGGGCTGGAGGGACACACAGTTTAGATTAATGCACAGAGCAATTTATGGTTTTAACATCCCCACCAAGCAGACGATGAATAAAATAGAACATTGCCCCAAATGGAAACAGCCGAAAACGGACTTATACCACGGGATTTGGCAGTGCCCAGAAAGTCAGAAATTTTGGGGAAAAATGAAGACACTTATAGAAAAGTATGGGAAGTGGAAATGGAACTAGACCCATTGTTATGGATTTTCCACCACAGGACTAAAGAAGGGGAAGGAGGAGGAGATACACGGGGGACTACGATTCCAAGACTCTTCCATAATATTGCTATGATAGGGAAAAGGCCCTACTACGCAGATGGCTCGAGGAATCTGTTCCATCAGAGGAAGAGGTGGTCAATCAGATTAAAAAGCTGCTCAATATTGAAAAGTTGGAAGCCGAAAGAAATAAGGACGAACTAACGGGAAACTTTTTTAAAAAATGGAAGAGATTTATAGTACAACAGTATGGAGTTGCAGAAATACGGAGCGTGGTATCTCCTTTCACTAATACGGAATGGTATCTACTGGGAGACTTGCAAGGCACATTGGGAAAGCTGAAAATACACACACAGTAGAGACAGTAGGGCGAGACGAGGGTTTCAGAGAAATAGGGCTTCAAACGGGAATCAGAATATAGAGGAGCTGTGTGTTCTTTTGCGACTTATACCTGGTGTTCTGTGTATTAAAAATGTTGGGGGGGATAAAGTGGGAATAAAAGAGGGTGGGTTAAGACAAGGGGGGTAAATTGGTAAGGTGAATTTATTCTTGTTCAAATGTTAGACATATTGTAATGATTCTGAAAACTGCAATAAAATTTGTGTTTAAAAAAAAAAAGGGATTTCTTTAAGCCACCAGGTGGTTGTTGATGGATGCTGATGGATCCAGTCTAAGCTCTTAGGAGCTGACTAGAGGATCAGGATATCTTATGGCTTCAATCTAGGGACTCCGGTTCCGGTTGGAGACCATATCCACAGTCTAGGGATTTTGACTCCAGCTGCCAGGATTGTAACATCAAACCAGGACTACCTAAGGAGGACACTCAGGTTGGGACAGTTCAGTCACCTGTTACAGACTTTGCAGACCTCACACAGCTTCCTAAATCTGGCATTATTCCTTTCTCGGTGGGTGCCCGCCAAAAGCGGGGTGCTGCTGGACTGGAGTAAATAGCCCTGGAACCTCTGAGGCATGGACATTCTAATCCCTGGTGAGCCAGCGGAAGGGTGAGACTCTGTTGCCTGTTACATTTGTGTGTTTTGCTGGTTATGTGTTATGTGCCGTTAATTGTTTGGGGATCCAATAAAGTCTAATTATTGTGGTTCCCTCACCCTGTGTTGTCTGAGTAGTGTTACGCCCACGGTTAAGGAGGCCGGCGTTCAGTTGGGATGAGCCCTGAGCCACGCTGTCTTTCTAAAGGCGGCGGGTTTTAGTGGACAAGAGCACCCACTGAGCCCTTGTCTCCACACTGTGCACCTGAATAATTGCTGTGCTTCCTTCAAAAAATATCCTCCCCACACTACCCTTATCCAAAATACCTCCCACACTGCCTCTCTCCTTAATAAACCCCCACGCTGCCTCTTTCCATAATGTCACTCACCATACACAGCTTCTCTCTATAATGTCCCCTCTTTATAATATACCCCCACACTGTCTCTCTCCGATATATCCCCCCATATTGCCCCTTTATTAATATTATTATTATTTATTTATTTATACATCCCCCCCAAACTGCTCCTTTGTAATACAATGCACCCCCATTACCCCTACACACACAATACAATGCACCCTCCATTATCCCCCCACACACCCAATAAAATGCACCCTCATTACCCCTACACACACACACACTATACAATGCACCCTCCATTACCCCTCCCCCCCACACACACAATACAATGCACCCTTCATTACCCCTCCCCCACACATACACACACAATACAATGCACCCCGATTACCTCTACACACACACAAACAAACACACTCACACACACACACACACACAATACAATACAATGCACCCTCCATTACCCCTCTCCCTCCCACACACACAGACACACACACACACAGTACAATGCACCCCCATTACCCCTACATACACACACACACACACATACACACACACACACAATACAATAATACAATACAATGCACCCTCCATTACCCCTGGCCCCAGCACACACAATACAATGCACCCCCATTACACACACACACACACACACACACACACACTATAATGACCCTCCATTACCCCTCCCCCCACATACAATATAATGCACCCCCATTACCCCTACAAACACAATACAATGCACTCCCATTACCCCTACACACAATAGAATGCACCCTCCATTACCCCTCCCCCCACACACATAGAATACAATGCACCCCTATTACACCTACACACACACACACACACACACAATACAATACACCCCCCATTACCCCTCCCCCCACACACAATACAATGCTCCCTCCATTACCCCCTCCCCGGACATAATACAATGCACCTCCCCATCACCACCTACACACACAAATTACACTACCCCCATCACTACACACTCCTGCCTCCCCCCTCCCTCAGAATACAGCACTCCCCTCTGCCTGTCACAAAGCTGTGTTCCTTCACAAATGTTCCCCGTTATGTGTCCTCAGCCCCTCCCCACTCATCCCCATTAATATCTTCGGCTCCTCCATGGAGCGCTTATCGCTGCCTGATGCATGCAGTGTGGCGCCCGCAGCACTGTGATGACATCAGCAAGGTGCTGATGTCATCACGTTGCTGCACGTCGAGGGACACAATACAATGCACCCTTCATTACCCCTCCCCCCCACACACACACTCACAATACAATGCACCCCCATTTCCCCAACACACACAATACAATGCACCCGCCATTACCCCTCCCCACACACACACACACACAATACAATGCACCTTAATTACCCCTACACACGCACACACACATACACACAATACAATGCACCCTCCATTACCCCTTCCCCCCCACACACAATACAATGCACCCCCCATTACCCCTCCCCCCCACACACAATACAATGCACCCTTCATTACCCCTCCCCCCCACACACACAATACAATGCACCCTCCATTACCCCCCCCCCACACACACACACAATACACCCCAATTACCCCTACACACACACACGCACAATACAGTACAATGCACTCTCCATTACCCCTCCCCCACGCTAAATGCAATGCACCACCATTACCCCTAGACACACACAATACAATGCACTCCAATTACCCACACACACACACACACACACACACAATACAATGCACCCTCCATTGCCTGTCCCCCCCACACACACAATACAATGCACCCCCATTACCCCTACACACACAAATACAATGCACCCCCCATCACCCCCTACACACGCACACACAATACAATGCACCCTCCTTTACCCCCTCCACACACACACACACACACACACACACACACACATAATACAATGTACCCCCATTACCCCTCCCCCCACACACAATACAATGCACCCCCCATTAACCCCTCCCCAGACATAATACAATGCACCCCCCACCGCCCCCCACACATATTTGCCAGAATTGCCCTATGGTCAGTCCGGGCCTGCATCCCAGACCTTCCGCACCAGTCCAGTGATGAGTAACAGGTATGAAACCAGACCTGAAACCCTTCCCCCTGGGTGCCACATGATGGTTCTAGAAGCACTGACTCCAGCAACGTCCACTCCTTGTGAATCTACCCCAAATTTCTGAATGGCCTTTTCTTAACAAGCCTATGAAGCCTGCGATTATCCTGGTTCCTTGTGCACCTTTTTCTACCACACTTTTTCCTTCCACTCAACTTTTGATTAATATGCTTGGATACAGCACTCTGTGAACAGTCAGCTTGTTGAACAATGACCTTTTGTGGCTTACCCTCCTTGTGGAGTGTGTGCCTTCTGGACACCTGTCAAGTCAGCAGTCTTCCCTATGATTGTGTACACACCGAGACGCAAGAAAATCATCCAACACTAAAGAAACTCAGCTGTGTTCCATAGCCCAGCAGCAGCGGAGCACCGGAGCAGCAGCACGAGCTATGGGGTGCTCAGCCAGACCCCAGATTTCATCCAGATCACTTCATGAGGTCAGAAGAAGGTTGTCACTCTCCCAGATGCCACATTTCTTATGGCTTTATTTCATCTAAACAAAAACAGAATATGGGGAGAGGGGGTTGGGCGGTGGCGAGTGGATGACGGCCGTTTGGCGCAGGTAATCGCACTTCTGCGTGTGCTGACGCCATCTTCACTTCCTTTACAGTGGGTGTGTGGCGTCTTTAATTACACATGTGCACAATAGTGCAGGTTAAAAACACTTCAAAACATTTTACAAAGCTCCGGAGAATATTTCTATACGCTGTGTGACATCATATCTAGGAAATACAGAGTCTAGAATCAGACAAATACAATGGAACGCTAGAGAAAGGCTGACAATTCATTGTTATTTAACCCTAAGGTGCCCGGGGCTCTGAAATCTATAATCCAGCAAGACTCTTCTTAACACATTTTTATGCAAATCTCCTCCTTCAGGTGGGCTTTTAACCCTTTCACTACCTGCAATATACAGACATTCTGGATCGCTGAAGTGCGACTTTCTAACATGTTGGATCAGTTTGGGTGAACCTTCTGCGGTAAGACTTGAGCACTGATGTTCCCGGAATGTGATGAATCGTGGACGGATGGTTTTACCAATATAAAGTCACAAGGGCGCCGGATACAATATTATACAAATGATGTTCTACGTGATATAAAGTCCTTTACCCACAGTGTGCGATTTCCTATTTTTATAGGATTATTAGTGCGATGAAAACAGCATAAAGAGTCCTCCAAGACTAAGTCAGTACACCCCTTTGCATTACCCTGCAACCGGGTCTCCGACTCCTCTGGTCCCGGACCCAACCTAGGTCACTCCCGGGAGTTACAACTCCCCAGCTCCTCACTCTCTGAGGGCTCTCACTCCACTGACTACGTCCCTCCCACCAGTCTGACTTTGTCCCTCCCACCAGTCTGACTTTGTCCCTCCCACCAGTCTGACTTTGTCCCTCCCACCAGTCTGACTTTGTCCCTCCCACCAGTGTGACTTTGTCCCTCCCACCAGTCTGACTTTGTCCCTCCCACCAGTCTGACTTCGTCCCTCCCACCAGTCTGACTTTGTCCCTCCCACCAGTCTGACTTTGTCCCTCCCACCAGTCTGACTTTGTCCCTCCCACCAGTCTGACTTTGTCCCTCCCACCAGTCTGACTTTGTCCCTCCCACCAGTCTGACTTTGTCCCTCACACCAGTCTGACTTTGTCCCTCCCACCAGTCTGACTTTGTCCCTCCCACCAGTCTGACTTTGTCCCTCCCACCAGTCTGACTTTGTCCCTCCCACCAGTCTGACTTTGTCCCTCACACCAGTCTGACTTTGTCCCTCCCACCAGTCTGACTTTGTCCCTCCCACCAGTGTGACTTTGTCCCTCCCACCAGTCTGACTTTGTCCCTCACACCAGTCTGACTTTGTCCCTCACACCAGTCTGACTTTGTCCCTCCCACCAGTCTGACTTTGTCCCTCCCACCAGTCTGACTTTGTCCCTCCCACCAGTCTGACTTTGTCCCTCCCACCAGTCTGACTTTGTCCCTCCCACCAGTCTGACTTTGTCCCTCCCACCAGTCTGACTACGTCCCTCCCACCAGTCTGACTTTGTCCCTCCCACCAGTCTGACTTTGTCCCTCCCACCAGTCTGACTTTGTCCCTCCCACCAGTCTGACTACGTCCCTCCCACCAGTCTGACTTTGTCCCTCCCACCAGTCTGACTTTGTCCCTCCCACCAGTCTGACTTTGTCCCTCCCACCAGTCTGACTACGTCCCTCCCACCAGTCTGACTTTGTCCCTCCCACCAGTCTGACTTTGTCCCTCCCACCAGTCTGACTTTGTCCCTCCCACCAGTCTGACTTTGGCCCTCCCACCAGTCTGACTTTGTCCCTCACACCAGTCTGACTTTGTCCCTCCCACCAGTCTGACTTTGTCCCTCCCACCAGTCTGACTTTGTCCCTCACACCAGTCTGACTTTGTCCCTCACACCAGTCTGACTTTGTCCCTCCCACCAGTCTGACTTTGTCCCTCCCACCAGTCTGACTTTGTCCCTCCCACCAGTCTGACTTTGTCCCTCCCACCAGTCTGACTTTGTCCCTCACACCAGTCTGACTTTGTCCCTCCCACCAGTCTGACTTTGGCCCTCCCACCAGTGTGACTTTGTCCCTCCCACCAGTCTGACTTTGTGGTGCTGACGGGAGTGATACCGGTTTTCAGGAACCTGGAACCATGGGGGGTAGTGTTGTGAATACATTTTCCAGTTTGGGCTCTATAGAGAGAAGAGTATATAGGCACGTCTCCACGCCCCTGCAGCACTAGAGCAGCGCACACCCATGGAACACTACACAGTCTTTGCCTGATACACAACTTTTGCCGTTAATAAGAATTAATAATGATGGAAACAATGTTTTTGAACAAATGAATGGATGGGCAGATTACAGCAGCGAGGGTATCCCTCAGGGGTGATAGGGGAAGCCTTGGAAAAAGCGTGGTTCAGTGGTCACGTCTGATTATGTGTACTTGATAAATCTATGTATTAGTATAAGGTAACTACCGAATTTGCCCATACATGTGCCCATACTTGATATGGTGGACGGTGAAGCACTGTATGTGCGCGCACTGGCCAATCCGCTGCCTCCTTCTCTGTTGTGCTTGGCGTCCAATGGGAGATCGGACTTGCGCGCATGTGCGATAGGTACTTCCAGGACGCCGAGGGCAGCAGCGAAAGCGATGGCGGCTGTCGGGTGTGCGCCGTGATTTACAGGTGCACACACTTAGGGGGCATAAAGACTGACGACTTCACTGTCCCTGCACCTCCGGGACGAAGCTCCGGCGAAACGCGTTGAGTTCTGGGGCAGGGTGACCTGGGACCGTCAATGGCCACTGCAGGTGCATACAATGTGGACTCATCTGATTTGATATATTTAAGGCTAAGTTCACATTTCCGTTGTTTTGTATCAGTCACATGCGTCGCTTGACGCATGTGACTGATGCGCTGTTCAACGCTGTACAACGGATGACAAAGAACAGAATTTTTTGTCGGATTCCGTTGTGTGCGGGGGGCGGAGTTCGGGGGGGTGGGGTGGGGGGAGCCGAGCGAGGCCGTGGCACTGAGGACGTCAGTGCCGCAGGGACTGCAGGACAGGTGAGTGTGTGTGTGTATATATACACATGCTGAATGTGGAGGGGGCGGAGCCGAGCGGGGGGCGGGGCCAGGCGCTGAGGATGTCAGTGGAAGTGCTGCGGTCTGCATGGCTGGGGACAGGTGAGTGTATGTGTGAGTGAGTGTGTGTATGTGCATGTATGTATGTATGTATGTGTGTGTGCACATGCAAAGTGCGGGAGGGGGCGGAGCCGAGAGGGGGCGGGGCCAGGCGCTGAGGATGTCAGTGGAAGTGCTGCGGTCTGCATGGCTGGGGACAGGTGAGTGTATGTGTGAGTGAGTGAGTGTGTGTATGTGCATGTATGTATGTATGTATGTGTGTGTGTGCACATGCAAAGTGCGGGAGGGGGCGGAGCCGAGCAGGGGGCGGGGCCAGACGAGGGTGTCAGTGCTTGTCTGCATGGCTGGGGACGTGTGTGTGTGTGTACATACATGTGCGGAGTGCGGGAGGGGGCGGGGCCGAGCGGGGAAGTGTCGGCCTCCCTGCACACGTAACCAGCCTAAATATCGGGTAACAGCAAAGCACCCGATATTTACCTTGGTTACCCGATATTTACCTTGGTTACGGGCCTACACCGCTTAGCGCTGGCTCCTTGCACCATAACCAGGGTAAATATCGGGTAACCAACCACAGCTGGTGACGTGTGCAGGGAGCCAGAGAGCATGCGCAGCGAAATCCGACGGATCGCGCTGCTCAAAAAACGTTACATGCTGCGTTCCCCCCGCCCGGCGGTCAGTCGTTCCACGACTGATCAGTCGGGCGGAGGTTGCAACGCAGCATCATCAGTCACAATCCGCTGCTCATACAAGTCTATGGGAGCAGCGGAATCCGCTAAACGGATTCCGCTGTTTACAAGAGCAGCGGATTGTGACTGATAGATTTTAGCGGAAATGTGAACTTAGCCTAAGTGATAGGGAGGCGTGAATGCTATATAGACGTGTACTTTCACAGCTGCCCAACTCACTGTATATGATCTATATGAATAACCTTAATATTTATGGCTCCAGGCAGAATAACAAATTATCGCTACAAGCAGATTAGAGCCATTGTAACCGCCTGCTATTTATTGTATACAGGCTGGGTATTCAATGCATTATATGAAAACATGGGGAATATAACTGGTTAATATGAATATGCAATAATATCAATGTACTCACTATGCGCACTTTATATAAGGTCAGCATGGATGTGCAATAACCAGATTACGCACGTTATGTGAGGTCAGCATGGATGTGCAATAACCAGATTACGCACGTTATGTGAGGTCAGCATGGATGTGCAATAACCAGATTACGCACGTTATGTGAGGTCAGCATGGATATGCAATAACCAGATTACGCACGTTATATGAGGTCAGCTTGGATGTGCAATAACCAGATTACGCACGTTATGTGAGGTCAGCAGGGATGTGCAATAACCAGATTACGCACGTTATATGAGGTCAGCATGGATGTGCAATAACCAGATTACGCACGTTATATGAGGTCAGCATGGATGTGCAATAACCAGATTACGCACGTTATATGAGGTCAGCATGGATGTGCAATAACCAGATTACGCACGTTATGTGAGGTCAGCATGGATGTGCAATAACCAGATTACGCATGTTATATGAGGTCAGCATGGATGTGCAATAACCAGATTACGCACGTTATATGAGGTCAGCATGGATGTGCAATAACCAGATTACGCACGTTATGTGAGGTCAGCATGGATGTGCAATAACCAGATTACGCACGTTATATGAGGTCAGCATGGATGTGCAATAACCAGATTACGCACGTTATATGAGGTCAGCATGGATATGCAATAACCAGATTACGCACGTTATGTGAGGTCAGCATGGATGTGCAATAACCAGATTACGCACGTTATATGAGGTCAGCATGGATGTGCAATAACCAGATTACGCACGTTATATGAGGTCAGCATGGATATGCAATAACCAGATTACGCATGTTATATGAGGTCAGCAGGGATGTGCAATAACCAGATTACGCACGTTATATGAGGTCAGCATGGATGTGCAATAACCAGATTACGCATGTTATATGAGGTCAGCATGGATGTACAATAACCAGATTACGCATGTTATATGAGGTCAGCATGGATGTGCAATAACCAGATTACGCACATTATGAGGTCAGCATGGATGTGCAATAACCAGATTACACATGTTATATGAGGTCAGCATGAATGTGCAATAACCAGATTACACACATTATGAGGTCAGCATGAATGTGCAGTAACCAGATTACGCATGTTATATGAGGTCAGCATGGATATGCAATAACCAGATTACGCACATTATGAGGTCAGCATGGATGTGCAATAACCAGATTACGCATGTTATATGAGGTCAGCATGAATGTGCAATAACCAGATTACGCATGTTATGAGGTCAGCATGGATGTGCAATAACCAGATTACGCACGTTATATGAGGTCAGCATGGATGTGCAATAACCAGATTACGCACGTTATATGAGGTCAGCATGGATGTGCAATAACCAGATTACGCACGTTATATGAGGTCAGCATGGATGTGCAATAACCAGATTACGCACGTTATATGAGGTCAGCATGGATGTGCAATAACCAGATTACGCACATTATGAGGCCACCTATTTCCAAGAAAAAATCGACCTAATAAGGCAAGTCTTCTCTGCTCAGCCACCACAACCCCTTCATGTAGCTGACCACTGCCCCTCTCCCATAAACTTCCTCCCCACCATCACCGAAGGAGAGCTTGCACGTCTGCTCTCAAAAGCGCACCTCACCACCTGCGCACTTGACCCCATGCCATCCCACCTCCTTCCCAACCTCACCACCATCCTTACTCCAGCCTTAACCCACCTCTTCAACCTATCTTTAACGACTGGAACCTTCCCCTCTGCCTTTAAACATGCAACAGTCACACCTATCCTAAAGAAACCTTCCCTCGATCCAACCTCTACTACCAGCTATCGCCCCATATCACTACTCCCACTTGCCTCAAAACTCCTGGAACAGCACGTCCATGCTGAACTTTCCTCCCACCTCTCCTCTAACGCTCTCTTTGACAACCTACAGTCCGGCTTCCGTCCACATCACTCTACCGAAACTGCCCTGACTAAAATCACAAATGACTTGCTTACTGCCAAAGCGAACAAGCACTTCTCTATACTCCTACTCCTAGACCTGTCCTCAGCCTTCGATACCGTTGACCACTCCCTCCTATTACAGACCCTCTCTTCCCTTGGTGTCAGAGATCTTGCCCTCTCTTGGATCTCTTCATACCTCTCAAATCGCACTTTCAGTGTCTCCCACTCTCACACAACCTCTTCATCCCACCATCTCTCTGTTGGCGTCCCTCAAGGCTCTGTCCTAGGACCCCTACTTTTCTCTATCTACACATTTGGCCTAGGACAACTCATAAAGTCCCATGGCTTCCAATACCACCTATATGCCGACGACACCCAGATCTACCTCTCTGGCCCAGATGCCACATCTCTGCTGTCCAAAATCCCGAAATGTCTATCTGCTATATCCTCCTTCTTCTCCTCTCGCTTCCTAAAGCTCAATGTGGCCAAAACTGAACTAATCATCTTTCCTCCGTCTCACCTACACTCTCCACCTGATCTATCTATTACAATAAATAACACCACGCTCTCGCCAGTACCCAAAGTTCGCTGCCTCGGAGTGACCTTTGACTCTGCCTTATCCTTCATACCACACATCCAGTCCCTCACCACCTCCTGCCGTCTTCAACTCAAAAATATTTCCAGAATCCGCCCTTTCCTCAATTTGCAATCTACTAAAATGCTAGTGCATGCCCTCATAATCTCCCGCCTCGACTACTGTAACATCCTCCTCTGTGGCCTCCCTGCCAACACGCTCGCCCCTCTCCAGTCCATCCTTAACTCTGCTGCCCGACTTATCCACCTCTCTCCTCACTACCACCCCGCTTCTCCCCTCTGCATGTCCCTCCACTGGCTTCCAATCTTCCACCGTATCCAATTCAAACTTCTAACACTGACCTACAAAGCTGTGCATAATCTTTCCCCTCCGTACATCTCCGAACTACTCTCCCACTACACTCCAACACGTCACCTCCGGTCCTCCCAAGATCTCCTCCTCTCCTCTCTCATTCGCTCCTCACACAACCGACTCCAAGACTTCTCCCGAGCATCCCCAGTCTCCTGGAACTCGCTGCCTCAACACGTCAGACTATCCCCTACCCTTGCAAACTTCAAACGGAACCTGAAAACTCATCTGTTCAGAAATGCCTACAATCTACAATGAACTCGCTGCCGCCCGACCACCGTGCGGAGCTGCCGCCCGACCACCGTGCGGAGCTGCCGCCCGACCACCGTGCGGAGCTGCCGCCCGACCACCGTGCGGAGCCGCCGCCTGACCTACACCCCACCTATTGTCTCCTCCCCATAATCCTATAGAATGTAAGCCCGCAAGGGTAGGGCCCTCTTCCCTCTGTACTAGTCTGTCTACTGTAACTTGTATACGTATTTTGTATGTAACCCCCTTCTCATGTACAGCACCATGGAATTAATGGTGCTCTATAAATAAATAATAATAAATAATAATAATAATGTGCAATAACCAGATTACGCATGTTATGAGGTCAGCATGGATGTGCAATAACCAGATTACGCACGTTATATGAGGTCAGCATGGATGTGCAATAACCAGATTACGCATGTTATATGAGGTCAGCATGGATGTGCAATAACCAGATTACGCATGTTATATGAGGTCAGCATGGATGTGCAATAACCAGATTACGCATGTTATATGAGGTCAGCATGGATGTGCAATAACCAGATTACGCACGTTATGTGAGGTCAGCATGGATGTGCAATAACCAGATTACGCACGTTATATGAGGTCAGCATGGATGTGCAATAACCAGATTACGCACGTTATGTGAGGTCAGCATGGATGTGCAATAACCAGATTACGCACGTTATGTGAGGTCAGCATGGATGTGCAATAACCAGATTACGCACATTATGAGGTCAGCATGGATGTGCAATAACCAGATTACGCACGTTATATGAGGTCAGCATGGATATGCAATAACCAGGTTACGCACGTTATATGAGGTCAGCAGGGATGTGCAATAACCAGATTACGCACGTTATATGAGGTCAGCATGGATATGCAATAACCAGATTACGCATGTTATATGAGGTCAGCAGGGATGTGCAATAACCAGATTACGCACGTTATATGAGGTCAGCTTGGATGTGCAATAACCAGATTACGCACGTTATATGAGGTCAGCATGGATGTGCAATAACCAGATTACGCACTTTATATGAGGTCAGCATGGATGTGCAATAACCAGATTACGCACGTTATATGAGGTCAGCATGGATGTGCAATAACCAGATTACGCACGTTATGTGAGGTCAGCATGGATGTGCAATAACCAGATTACGCACGTTATATGAGGTCAGCATGGATGTGCAATAACCAGATTACGCACGTTATATGAGGTCAGCATGGATGTGCAATAACCAGATTACGCACGTTATATGAGGTCAGCATGGATGTGCAATAACCAGATTACGCACGTTATATGAGGTCAGCATGGATGTGCAATAACCAGATTACGCACATTATGAGGTCAGCATGAATGTGCAATAACCAGATTACGCATGTTATGAGGTCAGCATGGATGTGCAATAACCAGATTACGCACGTTATATGAGGTCAGCATGGATGTGCAATAACCAGATTACGCACGTTATATGAGGTCAGCATGGATGTGCAATAACCAGATTACGCATGTTATATGAGGTCAGCATGGATGTGCAATAACCAGATTACGCATGTTATATGAGGTCAGCATGGATGTGCAATAACCAGATTACGCATGTTATATGAGGTCAGCATGGATGTGCAATAACCAGATTACGCACGTTATGTGAGGTCAGCATGGATGTGCAATAACCAGATTACGCACGTTATATGAGGTCAGCATGGATGTGCAATAACCAGATTACGCACGTTATGTGAGGTCAGCATGGATGTGCAATAACCAGATTACGCACGTTATGTGAGGTCAGCATGGATGTGCAATAACCAGATTACGCACATTATGAGGTCAGCATGGATGTGCAATAACCAGATTACGCACGTTATATGAGGTCAGCTTGGATGTGCAATAACCAGATTACGCACGTTATATGAGGTCAGCATGGATGTGCAATAACCAGATTACGCACGTTATATGAGGTCAGCATGGATGTGCAATAACCAGATTACGCACTTTATATGAGGTCAGCATGGATGTGCAATAACCAGATTACGCACGTTATATGAGGTCAGCATGGATGTGCAATAACCAGATTACGCACGTTATGTGAGGTCAGCATGGATGTGCAATAACCAGATTACGCACGTTATGTGAGGTCAGCATGGATGTGCAATAACCAGATTACGCACGTTATGTGAGGTCAGCAGGGATGTGCAATAACCAGATTACGCACGTTATGTGAGGTCAGCATGGATGTGCAATAACCAGATTACGCACGTTATATGAGGTCAGCATGGATGTGCAATAACCAGATTACGCACGTTATGTGAGGTCAGCATGGATGTGCAATAACCAGATTACGCACATTATGAGGTCAGCATGGATGTGCAATAACCAGATTACGCACTTTATATGAGGTCAGCATGGATGTGCAATAACCAGATTACGCACGTTATATGAGGTCAGCATGGATGTGCAATAACCAGATTACGCACTTTATATGAGGTCAGCATGGATGTGCAATAACCAGATTACGCACGTTATATGAGGTCAGCATGGATGTGCAATAACCAGATTACGCACGTTATGTGAGGTCAGCATGGATGTGCAATAACCAGATTACGCACGTTATATGAGGTCAGCATGGATGTGCAATAACCAGATTACGCACATTATGAGGTCAGCATGGATGTGCAATAACCAGATTACGCACGTTATATGAGGTCAGCATGGATGTGCAATAACCAGATTGTGACACCCTGGCCAGGCCAGGTGGTCACGGATAGGGCCCCGCATTACACCTGTCCCTCATAGGTAACATTCAGTCAAACATTTAAACCCTAGTCACCCCCTCAGGGCTTGATGGACACACCAGGGGGCGGAGCCAGGCGGTTGGAAGACACCCACCGAGGAGTTCGGAAAGCCTGAGGCGGGAAAGTTCAGAACAGTTGGAGAGTTGTGTGGGCCTGAGCTGTGTGCAGCTCCAGCAGAGGAGAGAAACCAATCTGCGCAGGTGCCAGGGTAGGAGCCCTGGTACCTCTGGCTAGGAGGCAGACGGCGGTCTCCGTCTGCAGGAGTCGGGAAGACTGCTCGGTGGAACCGTGGTGGACCGGGACAGGGTTGTAGCCCGTTGGTACCGCCCCAGGGAACCGACTCGGAAACCGGAGCACAAAGGGGGATACTCAGACCCTGAAGCTAGGTCCAGAAGCTACTGGGGGCTAGCTAATTAACTGATTGCGGCTAGGACTAGAGGTCCTGTCCCACCCAAAAGTCCTGACTGAAGACAACAGCCCAATGAGGGGGATAGAAAGCCACCACCATGGCTCTGATATCCCACGGGCCAGCGTCTGTGGGCAAAGGGCTCCTTAGGCAACCACAAGCCGGGAGCGGACTCCTGGAGTTGCAAGCACAGGCAGTCCACCATCCAACACAGGTGCGGGAGAAAGACAGAGACCACCAGCCGGGTGGGGGAAGCCGACTGCAGCCGACTGCGGACACCGACCATCATCACCTTGGTTTACCAGAGACTCGTGTGTTTACTAATAGTGAGTACAACAGCACCCTCCAGTCGCCCATCTCCCTGCACCGCCAACCAACCCCAACGGGGCCACCATCCCTGCCCATGGAGGGGTTAACAACTTGCTGCCAAACATCTCCCCCGGGTGGCCCGTAACTGCAGCGGTGGTGTCCACCTTCACCACACACTGTGGATGGCGTCACGAACTTAACACGGCTCCGGCCGTACATCTACATCCCCAAACCACAACCCCCCTTTCAGTTGAAGTGACCGCGAGACCCCCGGGTCCGGAGACCCTCGAGCCACCAGTGAAGGTCCGGATCCGAGCGGCTCGGCTGCCGAGCACGGGGCGGTACAAGATTACTTACTATGTGCACTTTACATGAGAGCATATTTTATTGATGTTCAATAATTGGAATATGTGCAGTATAGATGCTGAAGCCAATCTATACATACATACTGGCATTGGGTTTAGATAACTTTCTATGATTTATTAAACAGTAAATAAACAGTATATTGTTCATCCATAGTTATTGGGTCCCCATGTGTAATATGAACGGTCTATTGAGATATATGTGCTGATGGTGATTTATCCTCCAATGTTATGAATTATGCTTTGCATTGCTGTAATCCCAGGTGATAGTGCCCTGTTGTTACTACCTTAATGGCTGATTGGTTTTAAAACTACACTTTTTGCACTGTGTGTTCTCAAAAATATTTCTAATAATAAAGCATTTACTAGTGGAATTGATCCACTTAGATGGAATTTATAATTTACTAGCTGTAGTACCTGGCGTTGCCCGGGATAGTAACTGTCTCTCTCCCCGTCTGTCTCTTTCCTTGTCTGTCTTCATCTGTCTCTTTCCCCCAACATCTTATTACCTCACACCACACACAAACTTCTTATACTATGAATGTCCTTTGTTCCAATAGCCTGCAATCACAGCTGCTAATAATAACCTAATATCTTCCAGCTCCATGCACTTTAATAGAAACAGGTTTTTTGGAGAGTAACTGTAAAACGCAGGGTTAAATTTTCTCATCAAAACAGTCTATGACGTTCCCTGGGTCGTATGAGGTGTCTGTGTAAAATTTTGTGATTGTAAATGCGATGGTGTGGATTCCTTTAGCGAACAAACACATACATATATACATACTGTACATACATACACACATACATGCATACATACATACATACTGTACATACATACTGTACATACATACACACATACATACATATATACATACATACTGTACATACATACTGTACATACATACACACATACATACATACATACATACTGTGCATACATACACACACACATACATACTGTACATACATACACATACATACTGTACATACATACACACATACATACATATATACATACATACTGTGCATACATACACACATACATACTGTACATACATACACACATACATACATACATACATACTGTACATACATACACATACATACTGTACATACATACACACATACATACATATATACATACATACTGTGCATACATACACACATACATACTGTACATACATACACACATACATACATACATACATACTGTACATACATACACATACATACTGTACATACATACACACATACATACATATATACATACATACTGTGCATACATACACACATACATACTGTACATACATACACACATACATACATACATACATACTGTACATACATACACACATACATACACATACATACATACATACTGTACATACATACTGTACATACATACACACATACATACATACTGTGCATACATACACACATACATACATACTGTACATACATACACACATACATACTGTACATACATACACATACATACTGTACATACATACTGTACATACATACTGTACATACATACACACATACATACATATATACATGCATACTGTGCATACATACACACATACATACATACATACTGTACATACATACACACATACATACTGTACATACATACACACATACATACATATATACATGCATACTGTGCATACATACACACATACATACATACATACTGTACATACATACACACATACATACTGTACATACATACACACATACATACTGTACATACATACACACATACATACATACATACTGTACATACATACACACATACATACTGTACATACATACTGTACATACATACTGTACATACATACACACATACATACATATATACATACATACTGTACATACATACACATACATACATACATACTGTACATACATACACACATACATACATACATACTGTACATACATACACACATACATACATATATACATACATACTGTACATACATACATATATACATGCATACTGTGCATACATACACACATACATACATACATACTGTACATACATACACACATACATACTGTACATACATACACATACATACATACATACTGTACATACATACACACATACATACACTCAGTTTTATATATTAGATACATAGTTGACTATGAGTTAGTTGTAGGTGTATGAGTTAAGGCTGCTTTACACCTTACGATATCCCATACGATATCGTATGCGATGTGACCCGCCCCCATCGTATGTGCGACTTGTTCAATTTGTTGACCGTGTCGCACAATCGATTATTTGCCGTCACACGTACTAACCCTTCCATACGACCTCGCTGTGAGCGGCGAACATCCACTTCCTGGAGTGGGAGGGACGTTCGGCGTCACAGCGACGTCACGCGGCAGCCGGCCAATAGAAGCAGAGGGGCGGAGATGAGCGGGACGTAAACATCCCGCCCACCTCCTTCCTTCCGCATAGCCGGCGGGTGCCGCGGGAGGCAGGTAAGATCTGTTCATCGCTCCCGGGGTTTTACACACTGCGATGTGTGCTACCCCGGGAACACTGCACAACCCGACGTGCAATTGTAAGGAAATGAACGACGTGCATGCAATGAACGGGTTTACGTTCAATCGCACGTACCTGTTACACACTGCAATGTACCTTACAATGCCAGATGTGCGTGACCCCACCGACACATCGTTAGATTTGTTGTAGCGTGTAAAGCGGGCTTTAGTTGGGACCATAGTTCATATTATAACAGATAAATATGGATCTGATGATTCTAATTCTGAGAATACTGTTCTTCTGAAGCCTGAGCCGGTGTGATCTGTGCGGATCTGGTGACTCCTCTCCGCAGCATCCTACAGGGGGAGCCGGCTTTCTACTATAGTTGTTGAATCTTTTATTTGTAGGGATGATATGTGTGGGGTAATCTTATTCGGACCCGTTCACACGTGTCTCCTGTACGTCTTCTAGTCAGGTTTCCATGGTTGGCACACAAGCACATTATATTCTATTCTCTATCTCACGTGTCCGATGCTCCTGCAATAAAGGATAACAGACGCACTCTGAGGGTGCCTCAGGTCATGGTCTGGGATGTGATTGCAGAGCCATCTATGTAGCATATTTGTGCTGTCCCTGTACCTGTGTGTGAATGAGCCCTAACACTGATATGACTTATTTCTTCCTTGTTCTTGGTGCGATTGTGGACCCCAGCGCTGCAGACACTCACCAGTCAATGGCTGTGAACGCTCCACCTGATGGATTCGTTGGATCAGGAGATCTGAAGTCGTCAGGATGGAAATGTGCAGAGAGAAGAAGCTGCAGGAACATTAATACTGCAGAAGGCAAATGTTCAGAGTCTATGTACACATCATTAATGAAGGGACGCCTCGGGCTCAGCAGCTGGAAACACTATAAAGAATATAAGCTGCAATTATCTGTAATGGACTGGAGTCCTTCCAGCAGCACCTGTGCGCCATTCACCTGATCTCACCGGATGAGCCGTCCCTTCTACAACAACTTCAGTGTGACCTTACCTACAGCGTTCTGCAGTCATACTATGGCCAAATATCACAGTCCAATCCAAACTCCACAGCTCTATAGGCACAAAGAAGACGGGGTGCATGATGGGTGCAAGGCCAGAGACTGATGGGTGCAGGGCCAGAGTCTGAAGGGTGCAGAACTGGAGACTGATGGGTGCAGGGCCAGAGTCTGAAGGATGCAGGACTGGAGACTGATGGGTGCAGGGCCAGAGTCTGAAGGGTGCAGGACCGGAGACTGATGGGTGCAGGGCTAGAGTCTGAAGGATGCAGGACTGGAGACTGATGGGTGCAGGGCCAGAGTCTGAAGGATGCAGGACTGGAGACTGATGGGTGCAGGGCCAGAGTCTGAAGGGTGCAGAACTGGAGACTGATGGGTGCAGGGCCAGAGTCTGAAGGATGCAGGGCTGGAGACTGAAGGGTGCAGGGCCAGAGTCTGAAGGGTGCAGGACCGGAGACTGATAGGTGCAGGGCCAGAGTCTGAAGGGTGCAGGACCGGAGACTGATAGGTGCAGGGCCAGAGTCTGAAGGGTGCAGGGTTGGAAACTGGCAGTGAGCCAAAAGTCACAGACTGTGATACATGGAGGTTTGACTGTGACGACTCAGCATCTGGCCATTTGTGTGGGAGGTGAACTGTTCTTAATTAGGCCAGACCTTTTGGTTCCTTTGTCTCTTGAATGAAGAGAAGTTAGCTCTTGTCTCATTTCAGACTGATCAGAGACCCATTGTATGTTAAATGTGGATTTTCTGTATATGTGGATTGCTTCAGCCCCTTTCACTACATAATTCAGAGGAAAATTATGCAGTCAGATTAAACTTGCGACCAATGAGAGAACAGCCATCTCTAAACAATAATGTAAGACCCAATACCCTGAATTAAAAACTGAGGGGTATAAAAGGGCCTTGCTTCTGTCACCAGGCGGATATTCTACAGGACTTCAGCCAAGGATTCACAGTTCCAGCTGAAGGATCACAGAACTGCTTCACTGCTCAACACTGAGCCCACAAATTCGCTGGAGAAGCCAGCTTGGGACAGTTTGGCCGCCTGGCTACATATCTTGTGATCCTCGGTTGGCCTTCTAGGCTTGCCGCTATCTCCTCTCAGTGGGTGCCTGCCAAAAGCACGGTGCTGCTGCCTGGGATAATTGGCCCTGGAAGCCCAAAAGTGACAGAAATTCTAATCCCTGGCAGGTCAGCAGAAGGGTGGGACTATGTTGCTTGTATCATCTGTATTCTTGCTGGGAAGGTGCAATATATTTTTTCTGTTGATGACCAATAAATTCTTACCGATGTGTGGTTCCCTCACCCTGTGTGGTCTGAGGAGTGTTCTGCCCACGGGGAAGGAGTGCGGGCGTTCAGTGGGATGCGCCCTGGTCCGTGCAGTCTATCTGATGATAACCAGGCCAACGGATGAGAGCACCCACTGATCCACGTGTCTCCACACAGGTGGCTAAGAGTATCCAAATAAGGGGAAGGAAAAAGAGGAAATAACACAATGAAGAATTAGTCAATTGTAAAAATTAATGGTCACAAATGTAATATGAAATAGGAACAATCTATTAACTACATGGCTTCCTGATAATTTGAAAAATGAATAAGAGCTAGAACTCTAAACTACTTCTCACCTCTGTTTAGCTATGACCCCCTGGTGTGAACAGGTAATTGGCCTGGTTTATCTGCTAGAAAGAAGACATAGTCTGAACAAGAGGTTCGGAGGAGTCAGTTTTAACTCTTTGTGGAGAACTCTTCCCCCCCATCCAAAAGACCAACTGTAGACATGGTGGCACCAGATTCCAGTTATCACAGTTGGGCATTTTTGTAACACTTTAGATTTATGGGAAACACATTTTCACCATTGAGATCCTGAGGGGAATGCTGTTCAATCTGCGCATCAGCCACAAATGAATATCTATCTGATGGATAGGGTTGTACAGAGCAATGCTAAAGTATTAACCCCCCCCTTGGCTTTTTACCTATTTTGTTACCTTACAACCTGTGTTAAAAAAATTTCTATTTCGACTTGTCTGTGATGCATCAGCACTAAATAGTCTAATTTTGGGAAGTGAAGGGAGAAAAATATAATCAAAATTAAATTTATGAGATAAAATAAATAACAATTGCTATGTACATATGTATTCATCCCTTTTGCTATGTGAAGTCCTTAAAAAATTCTGGTGCAAGCAGTTCTCTTCATAGTTCCCATGCTTAGTGGAAGTAAGCCCACCTGTGTGCAATGTAAGTGTCAAGGAGTGTGTCAGTATATATACGGCTTTTCTGAAGGGTCACAGAGGGTGCAGCACCATTAAGCAAAAGGCACCACTAACCAAACAACATCCTGAAGACCAAGCAGATCTCCAAACAACATCATGAAGACCAAGGAGATCTCCAAACAACATCATGAAGACCAAGGAGATCTCCAAACAACATCATGAGGACCAAGGAGATCTCCACACAACACCAAGAAGACCAAGGAGGTCTCCACACAACACCATGAAGACCAAGGAGATCTCCAAACAACATCCTGAAGACCAAGGAGATCTCCAAACAACATCCTGAAGACCAGGGAGATCTCCAAACAACATCATGAAGACCAAGGAGATCTCCAAACAACACCATGAAGACCAAGGAGATCTCCACACAACACCATCAAGACCAAGGCAATCTACAAACAACACCTTGAAGACCAAGGAGACCTCCAAAAGTAGTGTAGGGACATATGTCTTGTTAAAAGTAATCTGACAGGTACCACACCCCCTATCAAAGTACATCAAAGTATGTGCATTCTCTCCCTCCCCCTCCTCCGCGCACAGCGCCCCTCCCCAGTTGTACTCCATTTGGCAGTTGATCTCTACACTCCCAGTATTTTATAGGCTTATGATTAGGAACTTGATACCGGATTCTGTATTTAATCCTGATAGTGTAATTGATTGGGCATATTATGTCCTCATGCTATAAAGCAACTCTCATAACACCCCTGTATAAAGTTTGTGTTTTATACTATTTGTATAAAATGAACGACAGACACATTATAAGTCTAAAAGGTTTATTGGTCAAAACTCAATTACATTCAGCAACGCATCAATTCAGTAGAATGCAAAATGTCATAGAGCATTATAATTAAATTTGTCCGGTATAATGCAGTATTTATTAATATACATATATGACATCTGCTACATAATAATTTTGAGCATTACAATCCAGCAGCCGGCTGTTCCATTGGGGGCCGCAGTGATTGCAGCATCGGGATGGCCCTTTTTTTAGGCATTAAACTTCCTTATGTGAAACCTAATGGTGGAGAATGTAAAGGATTGCACGGCGGGGAGTGGATCTTGAGGTCTGGATACTCCACTACTCGAGCGCTCTAGTAGCGGGATTACCCACAATGCTAGACGGTATATTTAACTTGGCCATTGCCTGCATATAAATCCCTGTTAGTCCGGGCCCGGTCTGTGTTGTATTACGCACTATATCCAGCGTGTCAGATCCAGGTATTACAGCTCCTCTGAGAATATCCTGGCTTTTCTTATTCCATGCTGCGCTGTTTCTTCTGCCGCGATCTGTCAGTAACATTCAGCGTTCTTTGTATCTTTTTATACCGCTGCTTTACACTTACAATCTCAATGGCAGTTTTGTTTTCTTTAGGGTCTCGATCTGACAATTGCTGATGATCGGTCACTGGAGGGTTAATGATCTTTAAAGTTGATAGTACCATTGCATCATGTTTAGCATGAGCCGCGTATCTTTGTAGTAAATCACTATGTTTTTTCATTTTCCCATCGTCCGGTGTGTCTCGCCGCTGTAAAATGTCACTAATTTTATCATCAAGTCGATGAATAACATTCTGCCGTATGTTGCCGGTGATTGGGGGCTTAGTTTGGTTAGGTCTTGTTTGGGGATTAGATACATTCTCTACATTATCTCCCCTGTAGACTGTGAGCTCTCGCGGGCAGGGTCCTCTATCCTCCTGTAGACTGTGAGCTCTCGCGGGCAGGGTCCTCTATCCTCCTGTAGACTGTGAGCCCTCGCGTGCAGGGTCCTCTCTCCTCCTGTAGACTGTGAGCCCTCGCGGGCAGGGTCCTCTCTCCTCCTATACCAGTCTGTTTTGTACTGTTAATGATTGTTGTACGTATACCCTCTTTCACTTGTAAAGCGCCATGGAGTAAATGGCGCTATAATAATAAAAAATAATAATAATAATAAATAGTAGCACTAATGAAAACCAAACTATTCGGCTAAATAAAGTGCACTTTATTCTAAGGCTCCACAATCTTTGTGGATCTATGCAATAAATATCCACAGGCGGCTACTCACATATTATTCAATTAAATGTATGATTTTCTGAAATTCGATGAGAGCACTCATTTATTGCCATATTTATCACCAAGTACTGGCTTATTTATGCAGTCTATTGTATTGTGCATTATTTGTCTTTCATTCATTGCTTTTAAAGTGTTTTTTTTTCAATAAAAATCTAATTTTTAGCCAAATACTTTGGTTTTCATTAGTGCTATTATATGACTTAAGTTTGAGAGGCTATGCACCCTGTGTACCAGGCATTCTCCCTGTATGTTGCACTATTTGCCGGTGAGCAGACTTGTTATTATCGGAATTTCAAACCCTAAAACAGGATCTATAATCCGGCGGCGGCTTTGGTAGTCTCTTCTTTTTCTTTATGGGCTGTGAATGTGATTTATCACTCGGGGTTCTTAGAGTTTTACACCACTTCTTTAGTATATTTTTTTTGTTGTTCTTTCAGAGGAATTTAACCTTTTATGATGTTTAATGCAACCAATGACTGTAATTAAATCGCGGCTTGCATTGCACAAAACCGTTTTTCTGACAGCAGCCTGCCTTCAGCAGCGTTTTAACCCTTTTAGGACGAAGCCAGTTTTGTACTTAATGACCAGACCAAATTTTGCAATTCTGACCAGTGTCACTTTATGAGGTTATAACTCTGGAACACTTCAACGGATCCCGGTGATTTTGAAATTGTTTTTTCGTCACATATTGTACTTCATGATAGTTATAAATTTAGAACGATATTTTTGCTTTTATTTGTGAAAAAATTGGAAATTTGATGAACATTTTGCAATTTTCAAACATTTAATTTTTATGCCCATAAATCTGAGAGATATGTCACACAAAATAGTTAATAAATAACAACATTTCCCTCATGTCTACTTTACATCAGCGCAATTTCTGAAACACATTTTTTTGGGGTTAGGAAGTTAGAAGGGGTCAAAGTTCATCAGCAATTTCCCATTTTTTTCCAACAAAATTCACAAAACCATATTTTTAGGGACCACATCACATTTGAAGTGACTTTGAGAGGCCGAGGTGACAGAAAATACCCAAAAGTGACACCATTCAAAAAACTGCACCCCTCAAAGTACTCAAAATCACATTCAAGAAGTTTATTAACCTTTCATTTGGCTCACCAGAACAAAAGCAATGTGGAATGAAAAAAAAAATATTTATATTTTACCTAAAAATATTGCTCTTGCGCCAATTTATTAACTTTTTGAAGAAGTAATGTAACGCCCCTGCAACTGGGTCGTTACAGGGTATTAAATGTTACCCCATTTTTTCCCGGGCAGGAGGAGTGAAGTCCACACACACACTCACATCACACTGGCAGGACAGAGTTAATAGCTTTTGCAGCATGTAGTTTTGAGCCTATGACTCATCCTGTCTCCTTAATGAGCAGGTGGCTGGACACAGGCATGACAACTATGACAACTCAAGGGGAGGGGGGGCCTGAATAGGAGTGAGTCTAGTGCAGAGCACACAGAAGTTTTAGTCAGAACGTCAGAGGCTGCAGCAGAGTGCAGACTTACACAGGACAGCTCCTGTTGAGGAGATGTCACGAGACCAGGGCTGATAACACCTAAAGGAAGGGAATGGAGCTGAGGACTGGGGATCCCTGGAGAAAGTTGTACCCGGCGGCGGTGGTGTTAGGTCCGCTACCGGGGATGAGAGAGACAGAGAGGCGGCGAGTTCCCAAGATGCTCTATGCCACGGGGACGGCACTAACGCACACGAAAGGGAGAGAACCCCAGAACACATCACCGGACCCCCCTTCCTCCTACCTGCCCGGGACGGACCAAAGGCTACAGGCGGCTAGGACCAGCACCCGGGTGCGATGTGGAATGGACTTTAAATAAAGAACAACTGGAACCGCGCTCCGTGACTGGTGTGAGTAATGCTGCTAGAATACAGGAGATTGGATGCTGCTAGAATACAGGAGAATGGGGGCTGCTAGAATACAGGAGAATGGGTGCTGCTAGAATACAGGAGAATGGGTGCTGCTAGAATACAGGAGAATGGGTGCTGCTACAGTACAGGAGAATGGGGGCTGCTAGAATACAGGAGAATGGGTGCTGCTACAGTACAGGAGAATGGGTGCTGCTACAGTACAGGAGAATGGGTGCTGCTACAGTACAGGAGAATGGGTGCTGCTGCAATACAGGAGAATGGGTGCTGCTACAATACAGGAGAATGGGGGCTGCTAGAATACAGGAGAATGGGTGCTGCTACAGTACAGGAGAATGGGGGCTGCTACAGTACAGGAGAATGGGTGCTGCTACAATACAGGAGAATGGGTGCTGCTAGAATACAGGAGAATGGGTGCTGCTAGAATACAGGAGAATGGGGGCTGCTACAATACAGGAGAATGGGTGCTGCTACAATACAGGAGAATGGGTGCTGCTAGAATACAGGAGAATGGGTGCTGCTACAATACAGGAGAATGGGTGCTGCTACAATACAGGAGAATGGGTGCTGCTACAGTACAGGAGAATGGGTGCTGCTACAATACAGGAGAATGGGTGCTGCTACAATACAGGAGATTGGATGCTGCTAGAATACAGGAGAATGGGGGATGCTAGAATACAGGAGAATGGGTGCTGCTACAATACAGGAGAATGGGTGATGCTAGAATACAGGAGATTGGATGCTGCTAGAATACAGGAGAATGGGGGATGCTAGAATACAGGAGAATGGGTGCTGCTACAATACAGGAGAATGGGTGATGCTACAATACAGGAGAATGGGTGATGCTAGAATACAGGAGAATGGGTGCTGCTACAATACAGGAGAATGGGGGCTGCTAGAATACAGGAGAATGGGTGCTGCTAGAATACAGGAGAATGGGGGCTGCTAGAATACAGGAGAATGGGTGATGCTAGAATACAGGAGAATGGGTGCTGCTACAATACAGGAGAATGGGGGCTGCTAGAATACAGGAGAATGGGTGCTGCTAGAATACAGGAGAATGGGTGCTGCTAGAATACAGGAAAATGGGTGCTGCTACAATACAGGAGAATGGGTGCTGCTACAATACAGGAGAATGGGGGCTGCTAGAATACAGGAGAATGGGTGATGCTACAGTACAGGAGAATGGGGGCTGCTAGAATACAGGAGAATGGGTGATGCTACAATACAGGAGAATGGGGGCTGCTAGAATACAGGAGAATGGGTGCTGCTAGAATACAGGAGAATGGGGGCTGCTAGAATACAGGAGAATGGGTGCTGCTAGAATACAGGAGAATGGGGGCTGCTAGAATACAGGAGAATGGGTGCTGCTAGAATACAGGAGAATGGGTGCTGCTACAGTACAGGAGAATGGGTGCTGCTAGAATACAGGAGAATGGGTGCTGCTACAGTACAGGAGAATGGGGGCTGCTAGAATACAGGAAAATGGGTGCTGCTAGAATACAGGAGAATGGGTGCTGCTACAATACAGGAGAATGGGTGCTGCTAGAATACAGGAGAATGGGTGCTGCTACAGTACAGGAGAATGGGTGCTGCTACAATACAGGAGAATGGGTGCTGCTACAATACAGGAGAATGGGTGCTGCTACAATACAGGAGAATGGGTGCTGCTACAGTACAGGAGAATGGGTGCTGCTACAGTACAGGAGAATGGGTGCTGCTAGAATACAGGAGAATGGGTGCTGCTACAGTACAGGAGAATGGGTGCTGCTACAATACAGGAGAATGGGTGCTGCTACAATACAGGAGAATGGGTGCTGCTAGAATACAGGAGAATGGGTGCTGCTAGAATACAGGAGAATGGGTGCTGCTACAGTACAGGAGAATGGGTGCTGCTACAATACAGGAGAATGGGTGCTGCTACAATACAGGAGAATGGGTGCTGCTACAATACAGGAGAATGGGTGCTGCTAGAATACAGGAGAATGGGTGCTGCTACAGTACAGGAGAATGGGTGCTGCTACAGTACAGGAGAATGGGTGCTGCTACAGTACAGGAGAATTGGTCCTGCTACAATACAGGAGAATGGGTGCTGCTACAGTACAGGAGAATGGGTGCTGCTACAGTACAGGAGAATGGGTGCTGCTACAATACAGGAGAATGGGTGCTGCTAGAATACAGGAGAATGGGGGATGCTAGAATACAGGAGAATGGGTGCTGCTACAATACAGGAGAATGGGTGCTGCTACAATACAGGAGAATGGGTGCTGCTAGAATACAGGAGAATGGGGGATGCTAGAATACAGGAGAATGGGTGATGCTAGAATACAGGAGATTGGATGCTGCTAGAATACAGGAGAATGGGTGCTGCTAGAATACAGGAGAATGGGGGATGCTAGAATACAGGAGAATGGGTGCTGCTACAATACAGGAGAATGGGTGCTGCTACAATACAGGAGAATGGGTGCTGCTACAATACAGGAGAATGGGTAAAGCTACAGTACAGGAGAATGGGTGCTGCTACAATACAGGAGAATGGGTGATGCTAGAATACAGGAGAATGGGTGCTGCTACAGTACAGGAGAATGGGTGCTGCTACAATACAGGAGAATGGGTGCTGCTACAGTACAGGAGAATGGGTGCTGCTACAATACAGGAGAATGGGTGATGCTACAGTACAGGAGAATGGGTGCTGCTAGAATACAGGGGAATGGGTGCTGCTAGAATACAGGAGAATGGGTGCTGCTACAATACAGGAGAATGGGTGCTGCTACAGTACAGGAGAATGGGTGCTGCTAGAATACAGGAAAATGGGTGCTGCTACAGTACAGGAGAATGGGTGCTGCTACAGTACAGGAGAATGGGTGCTGCTAGAGTACAGGAGAATGGGTGCTGCTAGAATACAGGAGAATGGGTGCTGCTACAGTACAGGAGAATGGGTGCTGCTAGAGTACAGGAGATTGGGTGCTGCTAGAATACAGGAGAATGGGTGCTGCTAGAATACAGGAGATTGGGTGCTGCTACAGTACAGGAGAATGGGTGCTGCTAGAATACAGGAGAATGGGTGCTGCTAGAATACAGGAGACTGGGGGCTGCTAGAATACAGGAGAATGGGTGCTGCTAGAATACAGGAGAATGGGTGCTGCTAGAATACAGGAGAATGGGTGCTGCTAGAATACAAGAGAATGGGTGCTGCTACAATACAAGAGAATGGGTGCTGCTAGAATACAGGAGAATGGGTGCTGCTAGAATACAGGAGAATGGGTGCTGCTACAATACAGGAGATTGGGTGCTGCTACAGTACAGGAGAATGGGTGCTGCTACAGTACAGGAGAATGGGTGCTGCTACAATACAGGAGAATGGGTGCTGCTACAATACAGGAGAATGGGTGCTGCTACAATACAGGAGAATGGGTGCTGCTACAATACAGGAGAATGGGTGCTGCTAGAATACAGGAGAATGGGTGCTGCTACAATACAGGAGAATGGGTGCTGCTACAGTACAGGAGAATGGGGGCTGCTAGAATACAGGAGAATGGGTGCTGCTACAATACAGGAGAATGGGTGCTGCTACAATACAGGAGAATGGGTGCTGCTAGAATACAGGAGAATGGGTGCTGCTACAGTACAGGAGAATGGGTGCTGCTACAGTACAGGAGAATGGGTGCTGCTACAATACAGGAGAATGGGTGCTGCTACAGTACAGGAGAATGGGTGCTGCTACAGTACAGGAGAATGGGGGCTGCTAGAATACAGGAGAATGGGTGCTGCTAGAATACAGGAGAATGGGTGCTGCTACAATACAGGAGAATGGGTGCTGCTAGAATACAGGAGAATGGGTGCTGCTACAGTACAGGAGAATGGGTGCTGCTAGAATACAGGAGAATGGGTGCTGCTAGAATACAGGAGAATGGGTGCTGCTAGAATACAGGAGAATGGGTGCTGCTAGAATACAGGAGAATGGGTGCTGCTGCAATACAGGAGAATGGGTGCTGCTACAGTACAGGAGAATGGGGGCTGCTAGAATACAGGAGAATGGGTGCTGCTAGAATACAGGAGAATGGGTGCTGCTACAATACAGGAGAATGGGTGCTGCTAGAATACAGGAGAATGGGTGCTGCTACAGTACAGGAGAATGGGTGCTGCTAGAATACAGGAGAATGGGTGCTGCTAGAATACAGGAGAATGGGTGCTGCTAGAATACAGGAGAATGGGTGCTGCTAGAATACAGGAGAATGGGTGCTGCTAGAATACAGGAGATTGGGTGCTGCTACAGTACAGGAGAATGGGTGCTGCTACAATACAGGAGATTGGATGCTGCTAGAATACAGGAGAATGGGTGCTGCTACAATACAGGAGAATGGGTGCTGCTAGAATACAGGAGATTGGGTGCTGCTAGAATACAGGAGAATGGGTGCTGCTAGAATACAGGAGAATGGGTGCTGCTAGAATACAGGAGATTGGATGCTGCTAGAATACAGGAGAATGGGTGCTGCTAGAATACAGGAGAATGGGTGCTGCTAGAATACAGGAGAATGGGTGCTGCTAGAATACAGGAGATTGGGTGCTGCTACAGTACAGGAGAATGGGTGCTGCTACAATACAGGAGATTGGATGCTGCTAGAATACAGGAGAATGGGTGCTGCTACAATACAGGAGAATGGGTGCTGCTACAATACAGGAGAATGGGTGATGCTACAATACAGGAGAATGGGTGCTGCTAGAATACAGGAGAATGGGTGCTGCTACAGTACAGGAGAATGGGTGCTGCTAGAATACAGGAGAATGGGGGCTGCTAGAATACAGGAGAATGGGGGCTGCTAGAATACAAGAGAATGGGTGCTGCTAGAGTACAGGAGAATGGGTGCTGCTAGAATACAGGAGAATGGGTGCTGCTAGAGTACAGGAGAATGGGTGCTGCTAGAATACAGGAGAATGGGTGCTGCTAGAATACAGGAGAATGGGTGCTGCTAGAATACAGGAGAATGGGTGCTGCTACAATACAGGAGAATGGGTGCTGCTAGAATACAGGAGAATGGGGGCTGCTAGAATACAGGAGAATGGGGGCTGCTAGAATACAAGAGAATGGGTGCTGCTAGAATACAGGAGAATGGGGGCTGCTAGAATACAGGAGAATGGGTGCTGCTAGAATACAGGAGAATGGGTGCTGCTACAATACAGGAGAATGGGTGCTGCTAGAATACAGGAGAATGGGTGCTGCTAGAATACAGGACAATGGGTGCTGCTACAATACAGGAGATTGGATGCTGCTAGAATACAGGAGAATGGGTGCTGCTACAATACAGGAGAATGGGTGCTGCTAGAATACAGGAGAATGGGTGCTGCTAGAATACAGGAGAATGGGTGCTGCTACAGTACAGGAGAATGGGTGCTGCTACAGTACAGGAGAATGGGTGCTGCTACAGTACAGGAGAATGGGTGCTGCTACAGTACAGGAGAATGGGTGCTGCTACAATACAGGAGAATGGGTGCTGCTACAATACAGGAGATTGGATGCTGCTAGAATACAGGAGAATGGGTGCTGCTACAATACAGGAGAATGGGTGCTGCTAGAATACAGGAGAATGGGTGCTGCTACAATACAGGAGAATGGGTGCTGCTACAATACAGGAGAATGGGTGCTGCTACAGTACAGGAGAATGGGTGCTGCTACAATACAGGAGAATGGGTGCTGCTACAGTACAGGAGAATGGGTGCTGCTAGAATACAGGAGAATGGGTGCTGCTACAGTATAGGAGAATGGGTGCTGCTAGAATACAGGAGAATGGGTGCTGCTAGAATACAGGAGAATGGGGGCTGCTACAATACAGGAGAATGGGTGCTGCTAGAATACAGGAGAATGGGTGCTGCTAGAATACAGGAGAATGGGTGCTGCTACAGTACAGGAGAATGGGTGCTGCTACAATACAGGAGAATGGGTGCTGCTAGAATACAGGAGAATGGGGGCTGCTACAATACAGGAGAATGGGTGCTGCTAGAATACAGGAGAATGGGTGCTGCTAGAATACAGGAGAATGGGTGCTGTAGAATACAGGAGAATGGGTGCTGCTAGAATACAGGAGAATGGGTGCTGCTACAGTACAGGAGAATGGGTGCTGCTAGAATACAGGAGAATGGGTGCTGCTAGAATACAGGAGAATGGGTGCTGCTACAATACAGGAGAATGGGTGCTGCTAGAATACAGGAGAATGGGTGCTGCTAGAATACAGGAGAATGGGTGCTGTAGAATACAGGAGAATGGGTGCTGCTAGAATACAGGAGAATGGGTGCTGCTAGAATACAGGAGAATGGGTGCTGCTACAGTACAGGAGAATGGGTGCTGCTACAGTACAGGAGAATGGGTGCTGCTACAGTACAGGAGAATGGGTGCTGCTACAATACAGGAGAATGGGTGCTGCTACAGTACAGGAGAATGGGTGCTGCTACAATACAGGAGAATGGGGGCTGCTACAGTACAGGAGAATGGGTGCTGCTACAATACAGGAGAATGGGTGCTGCTACAATACAGGAGAATGGGTGCTGCTACAATACAGGAGAATGGGTGCTGCTACAGTACAGGAGAATGGGTGCTGCTACAGTACAGGAGAATGGGTGCTGCTACAGTACAGGAGAATGGGTGCTGCTAGAATACAGGAGAATGGGTGCTGCTAGAATACAGGAGAATGGGTGCTGCTAGAATACAGGAGATTGGATGCTGCTAGAATACAGGAGAATGGGTGCTGCTAGAATACAGGAGAATGGGTGCTGCTACAGTACAGGAGAATGGGTGCTGCTACAATACAGGAGAATGGGTGCTGCTACAATACAGGAGAATGGGTGCTGCTAGAATACAGGAGAATGGGTGCTGCTACAATACAGGAGAATGGGTGCTGCTACAATACAGGAGAATGGGTGCTGCTACAGTACAGGAGAATGGGTGCTGCTACAGTACAGGAGAATGGGTGCTGCTACAGTACAGGAGAATGGGTGCTGCTAGAATACAGGAGAATGGGTGCTGCTACAATACAGGAGAATGGGTGCTGCTACAGTACAGGAGAATGGGGGCTGCTAGAATACAGGAGAATGGGGGCTGCTACAATACAGGAGAATGGGTGCTGCTACAATACAGGAGAATGGGTGCTGCTACAATACAGGAGAATGGGTGCTGCTACAATACAGGAGAATGGGTGCTGCTAGAATACAGGAGAATGGGTGCTGCTACAATACAGGAGAATGGGTGCTGCTAGAATACAGGAGAATGGGTGCTGCTACAATACAGGAGAATGGGTGCTGCTACAATACAGGAGAATGGGTGCTGCTACAGTACAGGAGAATGGGTGCTGCTACAGTACAGGAGAATGGGTGCTGCTACAGTACAGGAGAATGGGTGCTGCTACAGTACAGGAGAATGGATGCTGCTACAGTACAGGAGAATGGGTGCTGCTACAATACAGGAGATTGGATGCTGCTACAGTACAGGAGAATGGGTGCTGCTACAGTACAGGAGAATGGGTGCTGCTACAGTACAGGAGAATGGGTGCTGCTACAATACAGGAGAATGGGTGCTGCTACAATACAGGAGAATGGGTGCTGCTACAGTACAGGAGAATGGGTGCTGCTACAGTACAGGAGAATGGGTGCTGCTACAGTACAGGAGAATGGGTGCTGCTACAATACAGGAGAATGGGTGCTGCTACAATACAGGAGAATGGGTGCTGCTAGAATACAGGAGAATGGGTGCTGCTACAATACAGGAGAATGGGTGCTGCTAGAATACAGGAGAATGGGTGCTGCTACAATACAGGAGAATGGGTGCTGCTAGAATACAGGAGAATGGGGGCTGCTAGAATACAGGAGAATGGGTGCTGCTACAATACAGGAGAATGGGTGCTGCTAGAATACAGGAGAATGGGTGCTGCTACAATACAGGAGAATGGGTGCTGCTACAATACAGGAGAATGGGTGCTGCTACAGTACAGGAGAATGGGTGCTGCTACAATACAGGAGAATGGGTGCTGCTAGAATACAGGAGAATGGGTGCTGCTACAGTACAGGAGAATGGGTGCTGCTACAATACAGGAGAATGGGTGATGCTACAGTACAGGAGAATGGGTGCTGCTACAATACAGGAGAATGGGTGATGCTAGAATACAGGAGAATGGGTGCTGCTACAGTACAGGAGAATGGGTGCTGCTACAATACAGGAGAATGGGTGCTGCTACAGTACAGGAGAATGGGTGCTGCTACAATACAGGAGAATGGGTGATGCTACAGTACAGGAGAATGGGTGCTGCTAGAATACAGGAGAATGGGTGCTGCTACAATACAGGATAATGGGGGCTGCTAGAATACAGGAGAATGGGTGCTGCTAGAATACAGGAGAATGGGTGCTGCTACAGTACAGGAGAATGGGTGCTGCTACAGTACAGGAGAATGGGTGCTGCTACAGTACAGGAGAATGGGTGCTGCTACAGTACAGGAGAATGGGTGCTGCTAGAATACAGGAAAATGGGTGCTGCTACAGTACAGGAGAATGGGTGCTGCTACAATACAGGAGAATGGGTGCTGCTAGAATACAGGAGAATGGGTGCTGCTACAGTACAGGAGTATGGGTGCTGCTAGAATACAGGAGAATGGGTGCTGCTACAATACAGGAGAATGGGTGCTGCTACAGTACAGGAGAATGGGTGCTGCTAGAATACAGGAAAATGGGTGCTGCTACAGTACAGGAGAATGGGTGCTGCTACAGTACAGGAGAATGGGTGCTGCTACAGTACAGGAGAATGGGTGCTGCTACAGTACAGGAGAATGGGTGCTGCTACAGTACAGGAGAATGGGTGCTGCTAGAGTACAGGAGAATGGGTGCTGCTAGAATACAGGAGAATGGGTGCTGCTACAGTACAGGAGAATGGGTGCTGCTAGAATACAGGAGAATGGGTGCTGCTACAGTACAGGAGAATGGGTGCTGCTACAATACAGGAGAATGGGTGCTGCTACAATACAGGAGAATGGGTGCTGCTAGAATACAGGAGAATGGGTGCTGCTAGAATACAGGAGAATGGGTGCTGCTAGAATACAGGAGATTGGGTGCTGCTACAGTACAGGAGAATGGGTGCTGCTAGAATACAGGAGAATGGGTGCTGCTAGAATACAGGAGAATGGGTGCTGCTACAATACAGGAGAATGGATGCTGCTAGAATACAGGAGAATGGGTGCTGCTACAGTACAGGAGAATGGGGGCTGCTAGAATACAGGAGAATGGGTGCTGCTAGAATACAGGAGAATGGGTGCTGCTACAATACAAGAGAATGGGTGCTGCTAGAATACAGGAGAATGGGTGCTGCTACAATACAAGAGAATGGGTGCTGCTAGAATACAGGAGAATGGGTGCTGCTACAATACAGGAGAATGGGTGCTGCTACAGTACAGGAGAATGGGTGCTGCTAGAGTACAGGAGAATGGGTGCTGCTAGAATACAGGAGAATGGGTGCTGCTACAGTACAGGAGAATGGGTGCTGCTAGAATACAGGAGAATGGGTGCTGCTACAATACAGGAGAATGGGTGCTGCTACAATACAGGAGAATGGGTGCTGCTAGAATACAGGAGAATGGGTGCTGCTAGAATACAGGAGAATGGGTGCTGCTAGAATACAGGAGAATGGGTGCTGCTAGAATACAGGAGAATGGGTGCTGCTACAATACAGGAGAATGGGTGCTGCTAGAATACAGGAGAATGGGTGCTGCTACAATACAGGAGAATGGGTGCTGCTACAATACAGGAGAATGGGTGCTGCTACAGTACAGGAGAATGGGTGCTGCTAGAATACAGGAGAATGGGTGCTGCTAGAATACAGGAGAATGGGTGCTGCTACAATACAGGAGAATGGGTGCTGCTAGAATACAAGAGAATGGGTGCTGCTACAATACAAGAGAATGGGTGCTGCTAGAATACAGGAGAATGGGGGCTGCTAGAATACAGGAGAATGGGTGCTGCTAGAATACAGGAGAATGGGTGCTGCTAGAATACAAGAGAATGGGTGCTGCTACAATACAAGAGAATGGGTGCTGCTAGAATACAGGAGAATGGGTGCTGCTACAGTACAGGAGAATGGGTGCTGCTAGAATACAGGAGAATGGGTGCTGCTACAATACAGGAGAATGGGTGCTGCTACAATACAGGAGAATGGGTGCTGCTACAGTACAGGAGAATGGGTGCTGCTAGAATACAGGAGAATGGGTGCTGCTAGAATACAGGAGAATGGGTGCTGCTACAATACAGGAGATTGGATGCTGCTAGAATACAGGAGAATGGGTGCTGCTACAGTACAGGAGAATGGGTGCTGCTAGAATACAGGAGAATGGGTGCTGCTACAATACAGGAGAATGGGTGCTGCTACAATACAGGAGAATGGGTGCTGCTACAATACAGGAGAATGGGTGCTGCTAGAATACAGGAGAATGGGTGCTGCTAGAATACAGGAGAATGGGTGCTGCTAGAATACAGGAGAATGGGTGCTGCTAGAATACAGGAGAATGGGTGCTGCTACAGTACAGGAGAATGGGTGTTGCTAGAATACAGGAGAATGGGTGCTGCTACAGTACAGGAGAATGGGTGCTGCTACAGTACAGGAGAATGGGTGCTGCTACAATACAGGAGATTGGATGCTGCTAGAATACAGGAGAATGGGTGCTGCTAGAATACAGGAGAATGGGTGCTGCTACAATACAGGAGAATGGGTGCTGCTACAATACAGGAGAATGGGTGCTGCTAGAATACAGGAGAATGGGTGCTGCTAGAATACAGGAGAATGGGTGCTGCTACAGTACAGGAGAATGGGTGCTGCTACAGTACAGGAGAATGGGTGCTGCTACAATACAGGAGAATGGGTGCTGCTACAGTACAGGAGAATGGGTGCTGCTACAATACAGGAGAATGGGTGCTGCTACAATACAGGAGATTGGATGCTGCTAGAATACAGGAGAATGGGTGCTGCTACAGTACAGGAGAATGGGTGCTGCTAGAATACAGGAGAATGGGTGCTGCTACAATACAGGAGAATGGGTGCTGCTACAATACTGGAGAATGGGGGCTGCTACAATACAGGAGAATGGGTGCTGCTACAGTACAGGAGAATGGGTGCTGCTACAATACAGGAGAATGGGTGCTGCTAGAATACAGGAGAATGGGGGCTGCTACAGTACAGGAGAATGGGTGCTGCTAGAATACAGGAGAATGGGTGCTGCTAGAATACAGGAGAATGAGTGCTGCTAGAATACAGGAGAATGGGTGCTGCTACAGTACAGGAGAATGGG
Source organism: Anomaloglossus baeobatrachus (assembly GCF_048569485.1). NCBI lineage: Eukaryota > Metazoa > Chordata > Amphibia > Anura > Aromobatidae > Anomaloglossus > Anomaloglossus baeobatrachus. The sequence goes on from NC_134357.1 coordinate 4,303,072, forward strand.
TGCTGCTAGAATACAGGAGAATGGGTGCTGCTACAGTACAGGAGAATGGGTGCTGCTAGAATACAGGAGAATGGGGGCTGCTAGAATACAGGAGAATGGGTGCTGCTACAATACAGGAGAATGGGTGCTGCTACAATACAGGAGAATGGGTGCTGCTACAGTACAGGAGAATGGGTGCTGCTAGAATACAGGAGAATGGGTGCTGCTAGAATACAGGAGAATGGGTGCTGCTACAGTACAGGAGAATGGGTGCTGCTAGAATACAGGAGAATGGGTGCTGCTAGAATACAGGAGAATGGGGGCTGCTAGAATACAGGAGAATGGGTGCTGCTAGAATACAGGAGAATGGGTGCTGCTAGAATACAGGAGAATGGGTGCTGCTAGAATACAGGAGAATGGGGGCTGCTAGAATACAGGAGAATGGGTGCTGCTAGAATACAGGAGAATGGGTGCTGCGACAATACAGGAGAATGGGTGCTGCTAGAATACAGGAGAATGGGTGCTGCTACAGTACAGGAGAATGGGTGCTGCTAGAATACAGGAGAATGGGTGCTGCTACAGTACAGGAGAATGGGTGCTGCTAGAATACAGGAGAATGGGTGCTGCTACAGTACAGGAGAATGGGTGCTGCTAGAATACAGGAGATTGGGTGCTGCTAGAATACAGGAGAATGGGTGCTGCTGCAATACAGGAGAATGGGTGCTGCTACAGTACAGGAGAATGGGTGCTGCTAGAATACAGGAGAATGGGTGCTGCTAGAATACAGGAGAATGAGTGCTGCTACAGTACAGGAGAATGGGGGCTGCTACAGTACAGGAGAATGGGTGCTGCTACAGTACAGGAGAATGGGTGCTGCTAGAATACAGGAAAATGGGTGCTGCTAGAATACAGGAGAATGGGTGCTGCTACAATACAGGAGAATGGGGGCTGCTACAATACAGGAGAATGGGTGCTGCTAGAATACAGGAGAATGGGTGCTGCTAGAATACAGGAGAATGGGTGCTGCTAGAATACAGGAGAATGGGTGCTGCTACAGTACAGGAGAATGGGTGCTGCTAGAATACAGGAGAATGGGTGCTGCTACAGTACAGGAGAATGGGTGCTGCTAGAATACAGGAGAATGGGTGCTGCTACAGTACAGGAGAATGGGTGCTGCTAGAATACAGGAAAATGGGTGCTGCTACAGTACAGGAGAATGGGTGCTGCTACAGTACAGGAGAATGGGTGCTGCTAGAGTACAGGAGAATGGGTGCTGCTAGAATACAGGAGAATGGGTGCTGCTACAGTACAGGAGAATGGGTGCTGCTAGAATACAGGAGAATGGGTGCTGCTAGAATACAGGAGATTGGGTGCTGCTACAGTACAGGAGAATGGGTGCTGCTAGAATACAGGAGAATGGGTGCTGCTAGAATACAGGAGAATGGGTGCTGCTAGAATACAGGAGAATGGGTGCTGCTAGAATACAGGAGAATGGGTGCTGCTAGAATACAAGAGAATGGGTGCTGCTACAATACAAGAGAATTGGTGCTGCTAGAATACAGGAAAATGGGTGCCGCTACAGTACAGGAGAATGGGTGCTGCTACAGTACAGGAGAATGGGTGCTGCTAGAATACAGGAGAATGGGGGCTGCTAGAATACAGGAGAATGGGTGCTGCTAGAATACAGGAGAATGGGTGCTGCTAGAATACAGGAGAATGGGTGCTGCTACAGTACAGGAGAATGGGGGCTGCTAGAATACAGGAGAATGGGTGCTGCTACAGTACAGGAGAATGGGTGCTGCTACAGTACAGGAGAATGGGTGCTGCTACAGTACAGGAGAATGGGTGCTGCTGCAATACAGGAGAATGGGTGCTGCTACAATACAGGAGAATGGGGGCTGCTAGAATACAGGAGAATGGGTGCTGCTACAGTACAGGAGAATGGGGGCTGCTAGAATACAGGAGAATGGGTGCTGCTACAATACAGGAGAATGGGGGCTGCTAGAATACAGGAGAATGGGTGCTGCTACAGTACAGGAGAATGGGTGCTGCTACAATACAGGAGAATGGGTGCTGCTAGAATACAGGAGAATGGGTGCTGCTAGAATACAGGAGAATGGGTGCTGCTAGAATACAGGAGAATGGGGGCTGCTAGAATACAGGAGAATGGGTGCTGCTACAATAAAGGAGAATGGGTGCTGCTAGAATACAGGAGAATGGGTGCTGCTAGAATACAGGAGAATGGGTGCTGCTACAGTACAGGAGAATGGGTGCTGCTACAATAAAGGAGAATGGGTGCTGCTACAATAAAGGAGAATGGGTGCTGCTAGAATACAGGGGAATGGGTGCTGCTACAGTACAGGAGAATGGGGGCTGCTACAATACAGGAGAATGGGTGCTGCTAGAATACAGGAGAATGGGTGCTGCTAGAATACAGGAGAATGGGTGCTGCTACAATAAAGGAGAATGGGTGCTGCTAGAATACAGGGGAATGGGTGCTGCTACAATAAAGGAGAATGGGTGCTGCTAGAATACAGGGGAATGGGTGCTGCTACAGTACAGGAGAATGGGGGCTGCTACAATACAGGAGAATGGGTGCTGCTAGAATACAGGAGAATGGGTGCTGCTAGAATACAGAAGAATGGGTGCTGCTACAGTACAGGAGAATGGGTGCTGCTAGAATACAGGAGAATGGGTGCTGCTAGAATACAGGAGAATGGGGGCTGCTAGAATACAGGAGAATGGGGGCTGCTAGAATACAGGAGAATGGGTGCTGCTACAATACAGGAGAATGGGTGCTGCTACAGTACAGGAGAATGGGGGCTGCTAGAATACAGGAGAATGGGTGCTGCTACAGTACAGGAGAATGGGTGCTGCTACAATACAGGAGAATGGGTGATGCTACAATACAGGAGAATGGGTGCTGCTAGAATACAGGAGAATGGGGGCTGCTACAATACAGGAGAATGGGTGATGCTACAGTACAGGAGAATGGGTGCTGCTAGAATACAGGAGAATGGGTGCTGCTACAATACAGGAGAATGGGTGATGCTACAGTACAGGAGAATGGGTGCTGCTAGAATACAGGAGAATGGGTGCTGCTAGAATACAGGAGAATGGGGGCTGCTACAATACAGGAGAATGGGTGATGCTACAGTACAGGAGAATGGGTGCTGCTACAATACAGGAGAATGGGTGCTGCTACAATACAGGAGAATGGGTGCTGCTAGAATACAGGAGAATGGGGGATGCTAGAATACAGGAGAATGGGTGCTGCTAGAATACAGGAGAATGGGTGCTGCTAGAATACAGGAGAATGGGTGCTGCTAGAATACAGGAGAATGGGTGCTGCTACAGTACAGGAGAATGGGTGCTGCTACAATACAGGAGAATGGGTGATGCTACAGTACAGGAGAATGGGTGCTGCTAGAATACAGGAGAATGGATGCTGCTAGAATACAGGAGAATGGGTGCTGCTAGAATACAGGAGAATGGGTGCTGCTAGAATACAGGAGAATGGGGGCTGCTAGAATACAGGAGAATGGGTGCTGCTACAATACAGGAGAATGGGTGATGCTACAGTACAGGAGAATGGGTGCTGCTACAATACAGGAGAATGGGTGATGCTACAGTACAGGAGAATGGGTGCTGCTAGAATACAGGAGAATGGGTGCTGCTAGAATACAGGAGATTGGATGCTGCTAGAATACAGGAGAATGGGTGCTGCTAGAATACAGGAGAATGGGTGCTGCTAGAATACAGGAGAATGGGGGCTGCTAGAATACAGGAGAATGGGTGCTGCTACAATACAGGAGAATGGGTGCTGCTACAATACAGGAGAATGGGTGATGCTACAATACAGGAGAATGGGTGCTGCTACAATACAGGAGAATGGGTGCTGCTAGAATACAGGAGAATGGGGGCTGCTAGAATACAGGAGAATGGGTGCTGCTACAATACAGGAGAATGGGTGCTGCTACAATACAGGAGAATGGGTGATGCTACAGTACAGGAGAATGGGTGCTGCTAGAATACAGGAGAATGGGTGCTGCTAGAATACAGGAGAATGGGGGCTGCTAGAATACAGGAGATTGGATGCTGCTAGAATACAGGAGAATGGGTGCTGCTACAGTACAGGAGAATGGGGGCTGCTAGAATACAGGAGAATGGGTGCTGCTACAATACAGGAGAATGGGGGCTGCTAGAATACAGGAGAATGGGTGCTGCTACAGTACAGGAGAATGGGTGCTGCTACAATACAGGAGAATGGGTGCTGCTAGAATACAGGAGAATGGGTGCTGCTAGAATACAGGAGAATGGGTGCTGCTAGAATACAGGAGAATGGGGGCTGCTAGAATACAGGAGAATGGGTGCTGCTACAATAAAGGAGAATGGGTGCTGCTAGAATACAGGAGAATGGGTGCTGCTAGAATACAGGAGAATGGGTGCTGCTACAGTACAGGAGAATGGGTGCTGCTACAATAAAGGAGAATGGGTGCTGCTACAATAAAGGAGAATGGGTGCTGCTAGAATACAGGGGAATGGGTGCTGCTACAGTACAGGAGAATGGGGGCTGCTACAATACAGGAGAATGGGTGCTGCTAGAATACAGGAGAATGGGTGCTGCTAGAATACAGGAGAATGGGTGCTGCTACAATAAAGGAGAATGGGTGCTGCTAGAATACAGGGGAATGGGTGCTGCTACAATAAAGGAGAATGGGTGCTGCTAGAATACAGGGGAATGGGTGCTGCTACAGTACAGGAGAATGGGGGCTGCTACAATACAGGAGAATGGGTGCTGCTAGAATACAGGAGAATGGGTGCTGCTAGAATACAGAAGAATGGGTGCTGCTACAGTACAGGAGAATGGGTGCTGCTAGAATACAGGAGAATGGGTGCTGCTAGAATACAGGAGAATGGGGGCTGCTAGAATACAGGAGAATGGGGGCTGCTAGAATACAGGAGAATGGGTGCTGCTACAATACAGGAGAATGGGTGCTGCTACAGTACAGGAGAATGGGGGCTGCTAGAATACAGGAGAATGGGTGCTGCTACAGTACAGGAGAATGGGTGCTGCTACAATACAGGAGAATGGGTGATGCTACAATACAGGAGAATGGGTGCTGCTAGAATACAGGAGAATGGGGGCTGCTACAATACAGGAGAATGGGTGATGCTACAGTACAGGAGAATGGGTGCTGCTAGAATACAGGAGAATGGGTGCTGCTACAATACAGGAGAATGGGTGATGCTACAGTACAGGAGAATGGGTGCTGCTAGAATACAGGAGAATGGGTGCTGCTAGAATACAGGAGAATGGGGGCTGCTACAATACAGGAGAATGGGTGATGCTACAGTACAGGAGAATGGGTGCTGCTACAATACAGGAGAATGGGTGCTGCTACAATACAGGAGAATGGGTGCTGCTAGAATACAGGAGAATGGGGGATGCTAGAATACAGGAGAATGGGTGCTGCTAGAATACAGGAGAATGGGTGCTGCTAGAATACAGGAGAATGGGTGCTGCTAGAATACAGGAGAATGGGTGCTGCTACAGTACAGGAGAATGGGTGCTGCTACAATACAGGAGAATGGGTGATGCTACAGTACAGGAGAATGGGTGCTGCTAGAATACAGGAGAATGGGTGCTGCTAGAATACAGGAGATTGGATGCTGCTAGAATACAGGAGAATGGGTGCTGCTAGAATACAGGAGAATGGGTGCTGCTAGAATACAGGAGAATGGGGGCTGCTAGAATACAGGAGAATGGGTGCTGCTACAATACAGGAGAATGGGTGATGCTACAGTACAGGAGAATGGGTGCTGCTACAATACAGGAGAATGGGTGATGCTACAGTACAGGAGAATGGGTGCTGCTAGAATACAGGAGAATGGGTGCTGCTAGAATACAGGAGATTGGATGCTGCTAGAATACAGGAGAATGGGTGCTGCTAGAATACAGGAGAATGGGTGCTGCTAGAATACAGGAGAATGGGGGCTGCTAGAATACAGGAGAATGGGTGCTGCTACAATACAGGAGAATGGGTGCTGCTACAATACAGGAGAATGGGTGATGCTACAATACAGGAGAATGGGTGCTGCTACAATACAGGAGAATGGGTGCTGCTAGAATACAGGAGAATGGGGGCTGCTAGAATACAGGAGAATGGGTGCTGCTACAATACAGGAGAATGGGTGCTGCTACAATACAGGAGAATGGGTGATGCTACAGTACAGGAGAATGGGTGCTGCTAGAATACAGGAGAATGGGTGCTGCTAGAATACAGGAGAATGGGGGCTGCTAGAATACAGGAGATTGGATGCTGCTAGAATACAGGAGAATGGGTGCTGCTAGAATACAGGAGAATGGGTGCTGCTACAATACAGGAGAATGGGTGATGCTACAGTACAGGAGAATGGGTGCTGCTACAGTACAGGAGAATGGGGGCTGCTAGAATACAGGAGAATGGGTGCTGCTACAGTACAGGAGAATGGGGGCTGCTAGAATACAGGAGAATGGGTGCTGCTACAATACAGGAGAATGGGTGCTGCTAGAATACAGGAGAATGGGTGCTGCTAGAATACAGGAGAATGGGGGCTGCTACAATACAGGAGAATGGGTGCTGCTAGAATACAGGAGAATGGGTGCTGCTACAATACAGGAGAATGGGTGCTGCTACAATACAGGAGAATGGGTGCTGCTACAGTACAGGAGAATGGGTGCTGCTAGAATACAGGAGAATGGGTGCTGCTACAGTACAGGAGAATGGGTGCTGCTACAATACAGGAGAATGGGTGCTGCTACAGTACAGGAGAATGGGGGCTGTTAGAATACAGGAGAATGGGTGCTGCTAGAATACAGGAGAATGGGTGCTGCTAGAATACAGGAGAATGGGTGCTGCTAGAATACAGGAGAATGGGTGCTGCTACAGTACAGGAGAATGGGGGCTGCTACAGTACAGGAGAATGGGTGCTGCTACAATACAGGAGAATGGGTGCTGCTAGAATACAGGAGAATGGGTGCTGCTAGAATACAGGAGAATGGGGGCTGCTACAATACAGGAGAATGGGTGCTGCTACAATACAGGAGAATGGGTGCTGCTAGAATACAGGAGAATGGGTGCTGCTACAATACAGGAGAATGGGTGCTGCTACAATACAGGAGAATGGGTGCTGCTACAGTACAGGAGAATGGGTGCTGCTACAATACAGGAGAATGGGTGCTGCTACAATACAGGAGATTGGATGCTGCTAGAATACAGGAGAATGGGGGATGCTAGAATACAGGAGAATGGGTGCTGCTACAATACAGGAGAATGGGTGCTGCTACAATACAGGAGAATGGGTGATGCTAGAATACAGGAGATTGGATGCTGCTAGAATACAGGAGAATGGGGGATGCTAGAATACAGGAGAATGGGTGCTGCTACAATACAGGAGAATGGGTGATGCTACAATACAGGAGAATGGGTGATGCTAGAATACAGGAGAATGGGTGCTGCTACAGTACAGGAGAATGGGTGCTGCTAGAATACAGGAGAATGGGTGCTGCTACAATACAGGAGAATGGGGGCTGCTAGAATACAGGAGAATGGGTGATGCTACAGTACAGGAGAATGGGGGCTGCTAGAATACAGGAGAATGGGTGATGCTACAATACAGGAGAATGGGGGCTGCTAGAATACAGGAGAATGGGTGCTGCTAGAATACAGGAGAATAGGGGCTGCTAGAATACAGGAGAATGGGGGCTGCTAGAATACAGGAGAATGGGTGCTGCTAGAATACAGGAGAATGGGTGCTGCTACAGTACAGGAGAATGGGTGCTGCTACAGTACAGGAGAATGGGTGCTGCTACAGTACAGGAGAATGGGTGCTGCTAGAATACAGGAGAATGGGTGCTGCTACAGTACAGGAGAATGGGGGCTGCTAGAATACAGGAAAATGGGTGCTGCTAGAATACAGGAGAATGGGTGCTGCTACAATACAGGAGAATGGGTGCTGCTAGAATACAGGAGAATGGGTGCTGCTACAGTACAGGAGAATGGGTGCTGCTACAATACAGGAGAATGGGTGCTGCTACAATACAGGAGAATGGGTGCTGCTACAATACAGGAGAATGGGTGCTGCTACAGTACAGGAGAATGGGTGCTGCTACAGTACAGGAGAATGGGTGCTGCTAGAATACAGGAGAATGGGTGCTGCTACAGTACAGGAGAATGGGTGCTGCTACAATACAGGAGAATGGGTGCTGCTACAATACAGGAGAATGGGTGCTGCTAGAATACAGGAGAATGGGTGCTGCTAGAATACAGGAGAATGGGTGCTGCTACAGTACAGGAGAATGGGTGCTGCTACAATACAGGAGAATGGGTGCTGCTACAATACAGGAGAATGGGTGCTGCTACAATACAGGAGAATGGGTGCTGCTAGAATACAGGAGAATGGGTGCTGCTACAGTACAGGAGAATGGGTGCTGCTACAGTACAGGAGAATGGGTGCTGCTACAGTACAGGAGAATTGGTCCTGCTACAATACAGGAGAATGGGTGCTGCTAGAATACAGGAGATTGGATGCTGCTAGAATACAGGAGAATGGGTGCTGCTAGAATACAGGAGAATGGGGGATGCTAGAATACAGGAGAATGGGTGCTGCTACAATACAGGAGAATGGGTGCTGCTACAATACAGGAGAATGGGTGCTGCTACAATACAGGAGAATGGGGGCTGCTACAGTACAGGAGAATGGGTGCTGCTACAATACAGGAGAATGGGTGCTGCTACAATACAGGAGAATGGGTAAAGCTACAGTACAGGAGAATGGGTGCTGCTACAATACAGGAGAATGGGTGATGCTAGAATACAGGAGAATGGGTGCTGCTACAGTACAGGAGAATGGGTGCTGCTACAATACAGGAGAATGGGTGCTGCTACAGTACAGGAGAATGGGTGCTGCTACAATACAGGAGAATGGGTGCTGCTAGAATACAGGAGAATGGGTGCTGCTAGAATACAGGAGAATGGGTGCTGCTACAATACAGGAGAATGGGTGATGCTACAGTACAGGAGAATGGGTGCTGCTAGAATACAGGGGAATGGGTGCTGCTACAATACAGGAGAATGGGGGCTGCTAGAATACAGGAGAATGGGTGCTGCTAGAATACAGGAGAATGGGTGCTGCTACAGTACAGGAGAATGGGTGCTGCTACAGTACAGGAGAATGGGTGCTGCTAGAATACAGGAAAATGGGTGCTGCTACAGTACAGGAGAATGGGTGCTGCTAGAATACAGGAGAATGGGTGCTGCTAGAATACAGGAGAATGGGTGCTGCTAGAATACAGGAGAATGGGTGCTGCTACAGTACAGGAGAATGGGTGCTGCTAGAATACAGGAGAATGGGTGCTGCTACAATACAGGAGAATGGGTGCTGCTACAGTACAGGAGAATGGGTGCTGCTAGAATACAGGAAAATGGGTGCTGCTACAGTACAGGAGAATGGGTGCTGCTACAGTACAGGAGAATGGGTGCTGCTAGAGTACAGGAGAATGGGTGCTGCTAGAATACAGGAGAATGGGTGCTGCTACAGTACAGGAGAATGGGTGCTGCTAGAATACAGGAGAATGGGTGCTGCTAGAATACAGGAGATTGGGTGCTGCTACAGTACAGGAGAATGGGTGCTGCTAGAATACAGGAGAATGGGTGCTGCTAGAATACAGGAGACTGGGGGCTGCTAGAATACAGGAGAATGGGTGCTGCTAGAATACAGGAGAATGGGTGCTGCTAGAATACAAGAGAATGGGTGCTGCTACAATACAAGAGAATGGGTGCTGCTAGAATACAGGAGAATGGGTGCTGCTAGAATACAGGAGAATGGGTGCTGCTACAATACAGGAGAATGTAATAAATCAAAAGAGGGCCACTTGATGAATAAAGGCAACAACTCTACAATTGAATATAACCAAGAAGAAAGAGTCTTTCAGTTTGCCAAGTAATCAATATACCCACACAAGCCATATTGTGAAAATATATATAAATATTTATTATAGAGGCTGTAGGGGAAAGACAATACATAGGCATAAATATATGAACAAAGGACCAAGGGAAATGGTGCTGGAGGGGAAAACCCCACGTGTCCCAAGCATTCATTCAGGAGAACAAGTCTCTACTGAGTAACGGCAGACATACCATAATAGAGTCACACCAGGCAGGCACAGCTCAAAGAGGGTAGAAATGGCCAAGATGGCACAACCAGTTATTAGCAAAAGCCGAGCAAAACCTACCAGGGAGATATGGCGCCGAGGGCCCGGGTAACACGTGGGGACCAGACGTCCCAACACGTGTTTCGCTCCGTGTGCTTCGTCGGGGGACGATAAAAGTAGTGCAAAGTGTGAATCTTATATAGAAGGTCCGACCCCAATGAACAAACGCCCCCTCGTTAAGTTAATCATACAGACCGGGGTATTGCGGGACGCTTGTGGCTTGTGTGGGTATATTGATTACTTGGCAAACTGAAAGACTCTTTCTTCTTGGTTATAATACAGGAGAATGTGTGTTGCTACAATACAGGAGATTGGGTGCTGCTACAGTACAGGAGAATGGGTGCTGCTACAATACAGGAGAATGGGTGCTGCTACAATACAGGAGAATGGGTGCTGCTACAATACAGGAGAATGGGTGCTGCTAGAATACAGGAGAATGGGTGCTGCTACAATACAGGAGAATGGGTGCTGCTACAGTACAGGAGAATGGGGGCTGCTAGAATACAGGAGAATGGGTGCTGCTACAATACAGGAGAATGGGTGCTGCTACAATACAGGAGAATGGGTGCTGCTAGAATACAGGAGAATGGGTGCTGCTACAGTACAGGAGAATGGGTGCTGCTACAGTACAGGAGAATGGGTGCTGCTACAATACAGGAGAATGGGTGCTGCTACAGTACAGGAGAATGGGGGCTGCTAGAATACAGGAGAATGGGTGCTGCTAGAATACAGGAGAATGGGTGCTGCTACAATACAGGAGAATGGGTGCTGCTAGAATACAGGAGAATGGGTGCTGCTACAGTACAGGAGAATGGGTGCTGCTAGAATACAGGAGAATGGGTGCTGCTAGAATACAGGAGAATGGGTGCTGCTAGAATACAGGAGAATGGGTGCTGCTAGAATACAGGAGAATGGGTGCTGCTAGAATACAGGAGAATGGGTGCTGCTGCAATACAGGAGAATGGGTGCTGCTACAGTACAGGAGAATGGGGGCTGCTAGAATACAGGAGAATGGGTGCTGCTAGAATACAGGAGAATGGGTGCTGCTACAATACAGGAGAATGGGTGCTGCTAGAATACAGGAGAATGGGTGCTGCTACAGTACAGGAGAATGGGTGCTGCTAGAATACAGGAGAATGGGTGCTGCTAGAATACAGGAGAATGGGTGCTGCTAGAATACAGGAGAATGGGTGCTGCTAGAATACAGGAGAATGGGTGCTGCTAGAATACAGGAGATTGGGTGCTGCTACAGTACAGGAGAATGGGTGCTGCTACAATACAGGAGATTGGATGCTGCTAGAATACAGGAGAATGGGTGCTGCTAGAATACAGGAGAATGGGTGCTGCTACAATACAGGAGAATGGGTGCTGCTAGAATACAGGAGATTGGGTGCTGCTAGAATACAGGAGAATGGGTGCTGCTAGAATACAGGAGAATGGGTGCTGCTAGAATACAGGAGATTGGATGCTGCTAGAATACAGGAGAATGGGTGCTGCTAGAATACAGGAGAATGGGTGCTGCTAGAATACAGGAGAATGGGTGCTGCTAGAATACAGGAGATTGGGTGCTGCTACAGTACAGGAGAATGGGTGCTGCTACAATACAGGAGATTGGATGCTGCTAGAATACAGGAGAATGGGTGCTGCTACAATACAGGAGAATGGGTGCTGCTACAATACAGGAGAATGGGTGATGCTACAATACAGGAGAATGGGTGCTGCTAGAATACAGGAGAATGGGTGCTGCTACAGTACAGGAGAATGGGTGCTGCTAGAATACAGGAGAATGGGTGCTGCTACAATACAGGAGAATGGGTGCTGCTAGAATACAGGAGAATGGGGGCTGCTAGAATACAAGAGAATGGGTGCTGCTAGAATACAGGAGAATGGGTGCTGCTAGAATACAGGAGAATGGGGGCTGCTAGAATACAGGAGAATGGGTGCTGCTAGAATACAGGAGAATGGGTGCTGCTACAATACAGGAGAATGGGTGCTGCTAGAATACAGGAGAATGGGTGCTGCTAGAATACAGGAGAATGGGTGCTGCTACAATACAGGAGATTGGATGCTGCTAGAATACAGGAGAATGGGTGCTGCTACAATACAGGAGAATGGGTGCTGCTAGAATACAGGAGAATGGGTGCTGCTAGAATACAGGAGAATGGGTGCTGCTACAGTACAGGAGAATGGGTGCTGCTACAGTACAGGAGAATGGGTGCTGCTACAGTACAGGAGAATGGGTGCTGCTACAGTACAGGAGAATGGGTGCTGCTACAATACAGGAGAATGGGTGCTGCTACAATACAGGAGATTGGATGCTGCTAGAATACAGGAGAATGGGTGCTGCTACAATACAGGAGAATGGGTGCTGCTAGAATACAGGAGAATGGGTGCTGCTACAATACAGGAGAATGGGTGCTGCTACAATACAGGAGAATGGGTGCTGCTACAGTACAGGAGAATGGGTGCTGCTACAATACAGGAGAATGGGTGCTGCTACAGTACAGGAGAATGGGTGCTGCTAGAATACAGGAGAATGGGTGCTGCTACAGTATAGGAGAATGGGTGCTGCTAGAATACAGGAGAATGGGGGCTGCTACAGTACAGGAGAATGGGTGCTGCTACAATACAGGAGAATGGGTGCTGCTAGAATACAGGAGAATGGGGGCTGCTACAATACAGGAGAATGGGTGCTGCTAGAATACAGGAGAATGGGTGCTGCTAGAATACAGGAGAATGGGTGCTGTAGAATACAGGAGAATGGGTGCTGCTAGAATACAGGAGAATGGGTGCTGCTAGAATACAGGAGAATGGGTGCTGCTACAATACAGGAGAATGGGTGCTGCTAGAATACAGGAGAATGGGTGCTGCTAGAATACAGGAGAATGGGTGCTGTAGAATACAGGAGAATGGGTGCTGCTAGAATACAGGAGAATGGGTGCTGCTAGAATACAGGAGAATGGGTGCTGCTACAGTACAGGAGAATGGGTGCTGCTACAGTACAGGAGAATGGGTGCTGCTACAGTACAGGAGAATGGGTGCTGCTACAATACAGGAGAATGGGTGCTGCTACAGTACAGGAGAATGGGTGCTGCTACAATACAGGAGAATGGGTGCTGCTAGAATACAGGAGAATGGGTGCTGCTACAGTACAGGAGAATGGGTGCTGCTACAATACAGGAGAATGGGTGATGCTAGAATACAGGAGATTGGATGCTGCTAGAATACAGGAGAATGGGTGCTGCTAGAATACAGGAGAATGGGTGCTGCTACAGTACAGGAGAATGGGTGCTGCTACAATACAGGAGAATGGGTGCTGCTACAATACAGGAGAATGGGTGCTGCTAGAATACAGGAGAATGGGTGCTGCTACAATACAGGAGAATGGGTGCTGCTACAATACAGGAGAATGGGTGCTGCTACAATACAGGAGAATGGGTGCTGCTACAATACAGGAGAATGGGTGCTGCTAGAATACAGGAGAATGGGTGCTGCTACAATACAGGAGATTGGATGCTGCTACAGTACAGGAGAATGGGTGCTGCTACAGTACAGGAGAATGGGTGCTGCTACAGTACAGGAGAATGGGTGCTGCTACAATACAGGAGAATGGGTGCTGCTACAATACAGGAGAATGGGTGCTGCTACAGTACAGGAGAATGGGTGCTGCTACAATACAGGAGAATGGGTGCTGCTACAATACAGGAGAATGGGTGCTGCTAGAATACAGGAGAATGGGTGCTGCTACAATACAGGAGATTGGATGCTGCTACAGTACAGGAGAATGGGTGCTGCTACAGTACAGGAGAATGGGTGCTGCTACAGTACAGGAGAATGGGTGCTGCTACAATACAGGAGAATGGGTGCTGCTACAATACAGGAGAATGGGTGCTGCTACAGTACAGGAGAATGGGTGCTGCTACAATACAGGAGAATGGGTGCTGCTAGAATACAGGAGAATGGGTGCTGCTACAGTACAGGAGAATGGGTGCTGCTACAATACAGGAGAATGGGTGATGCTACAGTACAGGAGAATGGGTGCTGCTACAATACAGGAGAATGGGTGATGCTAGAATACAGGAGAATGGGTGCTGCTACAGTACAGGAGAATGGGTGCTGCTACAATACAGGAGAATGGGTGCTGCTACAGTACAGGAGAATGGGTGCTGCTACAATACAGGAGAATGGGTGATGCTACAGTACAGGAGAATGGGTGCTGCTAGAATACAGGAGAATGGGTGCTGCTACAATACAGGATAATGGGGGCTGCTAGAATACAGGAGAATGGGTGCTGCTAGAATACAGGAGAATGGGTGCTGCTACAGTACAGGAGAATGGGTGCTGCTACAGTACAGGAGAATGGGTGCTGCTACAGTACAGGAGAATGGGTGCTGCTACAGTACAGGAGAATGGGTGCTGCTAGAATACAGGAAAATGGGTGCTGCTACAGTACAGGAGAATGGGTGCTGCTACAATACAGGAGAATGGGTGCTGCTAGAATACAGGAGAATGGGTGCTGCTACAGTACAGGAGTATGGGTGCTGCTAGAATACAGGAGAATGGGTGCTGCTACAATACAGGAGAATGGGTGCTGCTACAGTACAGGAGAATGGGTGCTGCTAGAATACAGGAAAATGGGTGCTGCTACAGTACAGGAGAATGGGTGCTGCTACAATACAGGAGAATGGGTGCTGCTACAGTACAGGAGAATGGGTGCTGCTACAGTACAGGAGAATGGGTGCTGCTACAGTACAGGAGAATGGGTGCTGCTAGAGTACAGGAGAATGGGTGCTGCTAGAATACAGGAGAATGGGTGCTGCTACAGTACAGGAGAATGGGTGCTGCTAGAATACAGGAGAATGGGTGCTGCTACAGTACAGGAGAATGGGTGCTGCTACAATACAGGAGAATGGGTGCTGCTACAATACAGGAGAATGGGTGCTGCTAGAATACAGGAGAATGGGTGCTGCTAGAATACAGGAGAATGGGTGCTGCTAGAATACAGGAGATTGGGTGCTGCTACAGTACAGGAGAATGGGTGCTGCTAGAATACAGGAGAATGGGTGCTGCTAGAATACAGGAGAATGGGTGCTGCTACAATACAGGAGAATGGATGCTGCTAGAATACAGGAGAATGGGTGCTGCTACAGTACAGGAGAATGGGGGCTGCTAGAATACAGGAGAATGGGTGCTGCTAGAATACAGGAGAATGGGTGCTGCTACAATACAAGAGAATGGGTGCTGCTAGAATACAGGAGAATGGGTGCTGCTACAATACAAGAGAATGGGTGCTGCTAGAATACAGGAAAATGGGTGCTGCTACAGTACAGGAGAATGGGTGCTGCTACAGTACAGGAGAATGGGTGCTGCTAGAGTACAGGAGAATGGGTGCTGCTAGAATACAGGAGAATGGGTGCTGCTACAGTACAGGAGAATGGGTGCTGCTAGAATACAGGAGAATGGGTGCTGCTACAATACAGGAGAATGGGTGCTGCTACAATACAGGAGAATGGGTGCTGCTAGAATACAGGAGAATGGGTGCTGCTACAATACAGGAGAATGGGTGCTGCTACAATACAGGAGAATGGGTGCTGCTACAGTACAGGAGAATGGGTGCTGCTAGAATACAGGAGAATGGGTGCTGCTAGAATACAGGAGAATGGGTGCTGCTACAATACAGGAGAATGGATGCTGCTACAGTACAGGAGAATGGATGCTGCTAGAATACAGGAGAATGGGTGCTGCTACAGTACAGGAGAATGGGGGCTGCTAGAATACAGGAGAATGGGTGCTGCTAGAATACAGGAGAATGGGTGCTGCTAGAATACAAGAGAATGGGTGCTGCTACAATACAAGAGAATGGGTGCTGCTAGAATACAGGAGAATGGGTGCTGCTACAGTACAGGAGAATGGGTGCTGCTAGAATACAGGAGAATGGGTGCTGCTACAATACAGGAGATTGGATGCTGCTAGAATACAGGAGAATGGGTGCTGCTACAGTACAGGAGAATGGGTGCTGCTAGAATACAGGAGAATGGGTGCTGCTACAATACAGGAGAATGGGTGCTGCTACAATACAGGAGAATGGGTGCTGCTACAATACAGGAGAATGGGTGCTGCTAGAATACAGGAGAATGGGTGCTGCTAGAATACAGGAGAATGGGTGCTGCTAGAATACAGGAGAATGGGTGCTGCTAGAATACAGGAGAATGGGTGCTGCTACAATACAGGAGAATGGGTGCTGCTAGAATACAGGAGAATGGGTGCTGCTAGAATACAGGAGAATGGGTGCTGCTACAGTACAGGAGAATGGGTGTTGCTAGAATACAGGAGAATGGGTGCTGCTACAGTACAGGAGAATGGGTGCTGCTACAGTACAGGAGAATGGGTGCTGCTACAATACAGGAGATTGGATGCTGCTAGAATACAGGAGAATGGGTGCTGCTAGAATACAGGAGAATGGGTGCTGCTACAATACAGGAGAATGGGTGCTGCTACAATACAGGAGAATGGGTGCTGCTAGAATACAGGAGAATGGGTGCTGCTAGAATACAGGAGAATGGGTGCTGCTACAGTACAGGAGAATGGGTGCTGCTACAGTACAGGAGAATGGGTGCTGCTACAGTACAGGAGAATGGGTGCTGCTACAATACAGGAGAATGGGTGCTGCTACAGTACAGGAGAATGGGTGCTGCTACAATACAGGAGAATGGGTGCTGCTACAATACAGGAGAATGGGTGCTGCTACAATACAGGAGATTGGATGCTGCTAGAATACAGGAGAATGGGTGCTGCTACAGTACAGGAGAATGGGTGCTGCTACAATACAGGAGAATGGGTGCTGCTACAATACAGGAGAATGGGTGCTGCTACAGTACAGGAGAATGGGTGCTGCTACAATACAGGAGAATGGGTGCTGCTACAATACAGGAGAATGGGTGCTGCTACAATACAGGAGAATGGGTGCTGCTAGAATACAGGAGAATGGGGGCTGCTACAGTACAGGAGAATGGGTGCTGCTAGAATACAGGAGAATGGGTGCTGCTAGAATACAGGAGAATGAGTGCTGCTAGAATACAGGAGAATGGGTGCTGCTACAGTACAGGAGAATGGGTGCTGCTAGAATACAGGAGAATGGGTGCTGCTACAGTACAGGAGAATGGGTGCTGCTAGAATACAGGAGAATGGGTGCTGCTACAATACAGGAGAATGGGTGCTGCTACAATACAGGAGAATGGGTGCTGCTACAGTACAGGAGAATGGGTGCTGCTAGAATACAGGAGAATGGGTGCTGCTAGAATACAGGAGAATGGGTGCTGCTACAGTACAGGAGAATGGGGGCTGCTAGAATACAGGAGAATGGGGGCTGCTAGAATACAGGAGAATGGGTGCTGCTAGAATACAGGAGAATGGGTGCTGCGACAATACAGGAGAATGGGTGCTGCTAGAATACAGGAGAATGGGTGCTGCTAGAATACAGGAGAATGGGTGCTGCTACAGTACAGGAGAATGGGGGCTGCTAGAATACAGGAGAATGGGTGCTGCTAGAATACAGGAGAATGGGTGCTGCTAGAATACAGGAGAATGGGGGCTGCTAGAATACAGGAGAATGGGTGCTGCTAGAATACAGGAGAATGGGTGCTGCTAGAATACAGGAGAATGGGTGCTGCTAGAATACAGGAGAATGGGGGCTGCTAGAATACAGGAGAATGGGTGCTGCTAGAATACAGGAGAATGGGTGCTGCGACAATACAGGAGAATGGGTGCTGCTAGAATACAGGAGAATGGGTGCTGCTACAGTACAGGAGAATGGGTGCTGCTAGAATACAGGAGAATGGGTGCTGCTACAGTACAGGAGAATGGGTGCTGCTAGAATACAGGAGAATGGGTGCTGCTACAGTACAGGAGAATGGGTGCTGCTAGAATACAGGAGATTGGGTGCTGCTAGAATACAGGAGAATGGGTGCTGCTGCAATACAGGAGAATGGGTGCTGCTACAGTACAGGAGAATGGGTGCTGCTAGAATACAGGAGAATGGGTGCTGCTAGAATACAGGAGAATGGGTGCTGCTACAGTACAGGAGAATGGGTGCTGCTAGAATACAGGAAAATGGGTGCTGCTAGAATACAGGAGAATGGGTGCTGCTACAATACAGGAGAATGGGGGCTGCTACAATACAGGAGAATGGGTGCTGCTAGAATACAGGAGAATGGGTGCTGCTAGAATACAGGAGAATGGGTGCTGCTAGAATACAGGAGAATGGGTGCTGCTACAGTACAGGAGAATGGGTGCTGCTAGAATACAGGAGAATGGGTGCTGCTACAGTACAGGAGAATGGGTGCTGCTAGAATACAGGAGAATGGGTGCTGCTACAGTACAGGAGAATGGGTGCTGCTAGAATACAGGAAAATGGGTGCTGCTACAGTACAGGAGAATGGGTGCTGCTACAGTACAGGAGAATGGGTGCTGCTAGAGTACAGGAGAATGGGTGCTGCTAGAATACAGGAGAATGGGTGCTGCTACAGTACAGGAGAATGGGTGCTGCTAGAATACAGGAGAATGGGTGCTGCTAGAATACAGGAGATTGGGTGCTGCTACAGTACAGGAGAATGGGTGCTGCTAGAATACAGGAGAATGGGTGCTGCTAGAATACAGGAGAATGGGTGCTGCTAGAATACAGGAGAATGGGTGCTGCTAGAATACAGGAGAATGGGTGCTGCTAGAATACAAGAGAATGGGTGCTGCTACAATACAAGAGAATTGGTGCTGCTAGAATACAGGAAAATGGGTGCCGCTACAGTACAGGAGAATGGGTGCTGCTACAGTACAGGAGAATGGGTGCTGCTAGAATACAGGAGAATGGGGGCTGCTAGAATACAGGAGAATGGGTGCTGCTAGAATACAGGAGAATGGGTGCTGCTACAATACAGGAGAATGGGTGCTGCTACAATACAGGAGAATGGGTGCTGCTACAATACAGGAGATTGGATGCTGCTAGAATACAGGAGAATGGGTGCTGCTAGAATACAGGAGAATGGGTGCTGCTACAATACAGGAGAATGGGTGCTGCTACAATACAGGAGAATGGGTGCTGCTACAGTACAGGAGAATGGGGGCTGCTAGAATACAGGAGAATGGGTGCTGCTAGAATACAGGAGATTGGGTGCTGCTAGAATACAGGAGAATGGGTGCTGCTAGAATACAGGAGAATGGGTGCTGCTACAATACAGGAGATTGGATGCTGCTACAATACAGGAGAATGGGTGCTGCTAGAATACAAGAGAATGGGTGCTGCTACAATACAGGAGATTGGATGCTGCTACAATACAGGAGAATGGGTGCTGCTAGAATACAGGAGAATGGGGGCTGCTAGAATACAGGAGAATGGGTGCTGCTAGAATACAGGAGAATGGGGGCTGCTAGAATACAGGAGAATGGGGGCTGCTAGAATACAGGAGAATGGGTGCTGCTAGAATACAGGAGAATGGGTGCTGCTACAATACAGGAGAATGGGTGCTGCTACAGTACAGGAGAATGGGTGCTGCTAGAATACAGGAGAATGGGTGCTGCTAGAATACAGGAGAATGGGTGCTGCTACAATACTGGAGATTGGATGCTGCTAGAATACAGGAGAATGGGTGCTGCTACAGTACAGGAGAATGGGTGCTGCTACAGTACAGGAGAATGGGTGCTGCTACAATACAGGAGAATGGGTGCTGCTAGAATACAGGAGAATGGGTGCTGCTAGAATACAGGAGAATGGGTGCTGCTACAATACAGGAGATTGGATGCTGCTAGAATACAGGAGAATGGGTGCTGCTACAATACAGGAGATTGGATGCTGCTAGAATACAGGAGAATGGGTGCTGCTACAATACAGGAGAATGGGTGCTGCTACAGTACAGGAGAATGGGTGCTGCTACAATACAGGAGAATGGGTGCTGCTAGAATACAGGAGAATGGGTGCTGCTAGAATACAGGAGAATGGGTGCTGCTACAGTACAGGAGAATGGGTGCTGCTACAGTACAGGAGAATGGGTGCTGCTACAGTACAGGAGAATGGGTGCTGCTACAATACAGGAGAATGGGTGCTGCTAGAATACAGGAGAATGGGTGCTGCTAGAATACAGGAGAATGGGTGCTGCTAGAATACAGGAGAATGGGTGCTGCTACAATACAGGAGAATGGGTGCTGCTACAATACAGGAGAATGGGTGCTGCTAGAATACAGGAGAATGGGTGCTGCTACAATACAGGAGAATGGGTGCTGCTACAATACAGGAGAATGGGTGCTGCTAGAATACAGGAGAATGGGTGCTGCTAGAATACAGGAGAATGGGTGCTGCTACAGTACAGGAGAATGGGTGCTGCTACAGTACAGGAGAATGGGTGCTGCTACAGTACAGGAGAATGGGTGCTGCTACAATACAGGAGAATGGGTGCTGCTACAGTACAGGAGAATGGGTGCTGCTACAATACAGGAGAATGGGTGCTGCTAGAATACAGGAAAATGGGTGCTGCTACAATACAGGAGAATGGGTGCTGCTACAATACAGGAGAATGGGTGCTGCTACAATACAGGAGAATGGGTGCTGCTACAGTACAGGAGAATGGGTGCTGCTAGAATACAGGAGAATGGGTGCTGCTACAATACAGGAGAATGGGTGCTGCTACAATACAGGAGAATGGGTGCTGCTACAATACAGGAGAATGGGTGCTGCTACAATACAGGAGATTGGATGCTGCTAGAATACAGGAGAATGGGTGCTGCTAGAATACAGGAGAATGGGTGCTGCTACAATACAGGAGAATGGGTGCTGCTACAGTACAGGAGAATGGGTGCTGCTAGAATACAGGAGAATGGGTGCTGCTAGAATACAGGAGAATGGGTGCTGCTACAGTACAGGAGAATGGGTGCTGCTAGAATACAGGAGAATGGGGGCTGCTACAGTACAGGAGAATGGGTGCTGCTAGAATACAGGAGAATGGGTGCTGCTACAATACAGGAGAATGGGTGCTGCTAGAATACAGGAGAATGGGTGCTGCTACAGTACAGGAGAATGGGTGCTGCTAGAATACAGGAGAATGGGTGCTGCTAGAATACAGGAGAATGGGTGCTGCTACAGTACAGGAGAATGGGTGCTGCTAGAATACAGGAGAATGGGTGCTGCTGCAATACAGGAGAATGGGTGCTGCTACAATACAGGAGAATGGGTGCTGCTAGAATACAGGAGAATGGGTGCTGCTACAGTACAGGAGAATGGGTGCTGCTGCAATACAGGAGAATGGGTGCTGCTAGAATACAGGAGAATGGGTGCTGCTACAGTACAGGAGAATGGGTGCTGCTAGAATACAGGAGAATGGGTGCTGCTGCAATACAGGAGAATGGGTGCTGCTACAGTACAGGAGAATGGGTGCTGCTAGAATACAGGAGAATGGGTGCTGCTGCAATACAGGAGAATGGGTGCTGCTAGAATACAGGAGAATGGGTGCTGCTACAGTACAGGAGAATGGGTGCTGCTAGAATACAGGAGAATGGGTGCTGCTACAGTACAGGAGAATGGGTGCTGCTGCAATACAGGAGAATGGGTGCTGCTACAGTACAGGAGAATGGGGGCTGCTAGAATACAGGAGAATGGGTGCTGCTAGAATACAGGAGAATGGGTGCTGCTACAGTACAGGAGAATGGGTGCTGCTACAATACAGGAGAATGGGTGCTGCTACAGTACAGGAGAATGGGTGCTGCTAGAATACAGGAGAATGGGTGCTGCTACAATACAGGAGAATGGGTGCTGCTAGAATACAGGAGAATGGGTGCTGCTACAATACAGGAGAATGGGTGCTGCTACAATACAGGAGATTGGATGCTGCTAGAATACAGGAGAATGGGTGCTGCTAGAATACAGGAGAATGGGTGCTGCTACAGTACAGGAGAATGGGTGCTGCTACAGTACAGGAGAATGGGTGCTGCTAGAATACAGGAGAATGGGTGCTGCTACAATACAGGAGAATGGGTGCTGCTACAATACAGGAGAATGGGTGCTGCTACAATACAGGAGAATGGGTGCTGCTAGAATACAGGAGAATGGGTGCTGCTAGAATACAGGAGAATGGGTGCTGCTAGAATACAGGAGAATGGGTGCTGCTACAATACAGGAGAATGGGTGCTGCTACAATACAGGAGATTGGATGCTGCTAGAATACAGGAGAATGGGTGCTGCTAGAATACAGGAGAATGGGTGCTGCTACAGTACAGGAGAATGGGTGCTGCTACAATACAGGAGAATGGGTGCTGCTACAATACAGGAGAATGGGTGCTGCTACAATACAGGAGAATGGGTGCTGCTAGAATACAGGAGAATGGGTGCTGCTAGAATACAGGAGAATGGGTGCTGCTAGAATACAGGAGAATGGGTGCTGCTACAATACAGGAGAATGGGTGCTGCTAGAATACAGGAGAATGGGTGCTGCTACAATACAGGAGAATGGGTGCTGCTACAATACAGGAGAATGGGTGCTGCTACAATACAGGAGAATGGGTGCTGCTACAATACAGGAGAATGGGTGCTGCTAGAATACAGGAGAATGGGTGCTGCTACAATACAGGAGAATGGGTGCTGCTACAATACAGGAGATTGGATGCTGCTAGAATACAGGAGAATGGGTGCTGCTAGAATACAGGAGAATGGGTGCTGCTACAGTACAGGAGAATGGGTGCTGCTACAATACAGGAGAATGGGTGCTGCTACAATACAGGAGAATGGGTGCTGCTACAATACAGGAGAATGGGTGCTGCTAGAATACAGGAGAATGGGTGCTGCTAGAATACAGGAGAATGGGTGCTGCTAGAATACAGGAGAATGGGTGCTGCTACAGTACAGGAGAATGGGTGCTGCTACAATACAGGAGAATGGGTGCTGCTACAATACAGGAGAATGGGTGCTGCTACAATACAGGAGAATGGGTGCTGCTAGAATACAGGAGAATGGGTGCTGCTAGAATACAGGAGAATGGGTGCTGCTAGAATACAGGAGAATGGGTGCTGCTACAATACAGGAGAATGGGTGCTGCTAGAATACAGGAGAATGGGTGCTGCTACAATACAGGAGAATGGGTGCTGCTAGAATACAGGAGAATGGGTGCTGCTACAATACAGGAGATTGGATGCTGCTAGAATACAGGAGAATGGGTGCTGCTAGAATACAGGAGAATGGGTGCTGCTACAGTACAGGAGAATGGGTGCTGCTACAATACAGGAGAATGGGTGCTGCTACAATACAGGAGAATGGGTGCTGCTACAATACAGGAGAATGGGTGCTGCTAGAATACAGGAGAATGGGTGCTGCTAGAATACAGGAGAATGGGTGCTGCTAGAATACAGGAGAATGGGTGCTGCTACAATACAGGAGAATGGGGGCTGCTAGAATACAGGAGAATGGGGGCTGCTAAAATACAGGAAAATGGGTGCTGCTACAATACAGGAGAATGGGTGCTGCTACAGTACAGGAGAATGGGTGCTGCTACAATACAGGAGAATGGGTGCTGCTACAATACAGGAGAATGGGTGCTGCTACAATACAGGAGAATGGGTGCTGCTAGAATACAGGAGAATGGGTGCTGCTAGAATACAGGAGAATGGGTGCTGCTAGAATACAGGAGAATGGGTGCTGCTACAATACAGGAGAATGGGGGCTGCTAGAATACAGGAGAATGGGTGCTGCTAGAATACAGGAGAATGGGTGCTGCTACAATACAGGAGAATGGGTGCTGCTAGAATACAGGAGAATGGGTGCTGCTAGAATACAGGAGAATGGGTGCTGCTACAATACAGGAGAATGGGGGCTGCTAGAATACAGGAGAATGGGTGCTGCTAGAATACAGGAGAATGGGTGCTGCTACAGTACAGGAGAATGGGTGCTGCTACAATACAGGAGAATGGGTGCTGCTACAATACAGGAGAATGGGGGCTGCTAGAATACAGGAGAATGGGTGCTGCTACAATACAGGAGAATGGGTGCTGCTACAGTACAGGAGAATGGGTGCTGCTACAGTACAGGAGAATGGGTGCTGCTACAATACAGGAGAATGGGTGCTGCTACAATACAGGAGAATGGGTGCTGCTACAATACAGGAGAATGGGTGCTGCTACAGTACAGGAGAATGGGTGCTGCTACAATACAGGAGACTGTGACATCAGTGTTTATTATCCCTGTACTGTGACATCACTGTGTGTATTATCCCTGTACTGTGACATCACTGTGTGTATTATCCCTGTACTGAGACATCACTGTGTGTATTATCCCTGTACTGTGACATCACTGTGTGTATTATCCCTGTACTGTGACATCGCTGTGTGTATTATCCCTGTACTGTGACATCGCTGTGTGTATTATCCCTGTGCTGTGACATCACTGTGTGCATTATCCCTGTACTGTGACATCACTGTGTGTATTATCCCTGTACTGTGACATCACTGTGTGTATTATCCCTGTACTGTGACATCGCTGTGTGTATTATCCCTGTGCTGTGACATCACTGCGTGTATTATCCCTGTACTGTGACATCGCTGTGTGTATTATCCCTGTGCTGTGACATCACTGTGTGTATTATCCCTGTACTGTGACATCACTGTGTGTATTATCCCTGTACTGTGACATCACTGTGTGCATTATCCCTGTACTGTGACATCACTGTGTGCATTATCCCTGTACTGTGACATCGCTGTGTGTATTATCCCTGTACTGAGACATCGCTGTGTGCATTATCCCTGTGCTGTGACATCACTTTGTGTATTATCCCTGTACTGTGACATCACTGTGTGTATTATCCCTGTACTGTGACATCACTGTGTGTATTATCCCTGTACTGTGACATCACTGTGTGTATTACCCCTGTACTGTGACATCACTGTGCGTATTATCCCTGTACTGTGACGTCACTGTGCGTATTATCCCTGTACTGTGACGTCACTGTGTGTATTATCCCTGTACTGTGACATCACTGTGTGTATTACCCCTGTACTGTGACATCACTGTGTGCATTATCCCTGTACTGTGACATCACTGTGTGCATTATCCCTGTACTGTGACATCACTGTGTGTATTATCCCTGTACTGCGACATCACTGTGTGTATTATCCCTGTACTGTGACATCACTGTGTGTATTATCCCTGTACTGTGACATCACTGTGTGTATTATCCCTGTACTGTGACATCACTGTCTGCATTATCCCTGTACTGTGACATCGCTGTGTGTATTATCCCTGTACTGTGACGTCACTGTGTGCATTATCCCTGTACTGTGACATCACTGTGTGTATTATTCCTGTACTGTGACGTCACTGTGTGTATAATCCCTGTACTGTGACATCACTGTGTGTATTACCCCTGTACTGTGACATCGCTGTGTGTATTATCCCTGTACTGTGACGTCACTGTGTGTATTATCCCTGTACTGTGACGTCGCTGTGTGTATTATCCCTGTACTGTGACATCGCTGTGTGTATTATCCCTGTACGGTGACGTCACTGTGTGCATTATCCCTGTACTGTGACATCGCTGTGTGTATTATTCCTGTACTGTGACATCACTGTGTGTATTATCCCTGTACTGTGACATCGCTGTGTGCATTATCCCTGTACTGTGATATCGCTGTGTGCATTATCCCTGTACTGTGACATCGCTGTGTGTATTACCCCTGTACTGTGACATCACTGTGTGTATTATCCCTGTACTGTGACATCCCTGTGTGTATTATCCCTGTACTGTGACATCGCTGTGTGTATTATCCCTGTACTGTGACATCACTGTGTGTATTATCCTGTACTGTGACATCACTGTGTGCATTATCCCTGTACTGTGACATCACTGTGTGTATTACCCCTGTACTGTGACATCACTGTGTGTATTATCCCTGTACTGTGACATCACTGTGTGTATTACCCCTGTACTGTGACATCACTGTGTGTATTATCCCTGTACTGTGACATCACTGTGTGTATTACCCCTGTACTGTGACATCACTGTGTGTATTATCCCTGTACTGTGACATCACTGTGTGTATTATCCCTGTACTGTGACATCACTGTGTGTATTACCCCTGTACTGTGACATCACTGTGTGTATTATCCCTGTACTGTGACATCACTGTGTGTATTACCTCTGTACTGTGACATCACTGTGTGTATTATCCCTGTACTGTGACATCACTGTGTGTATTACCCCTGTACTGTGACATCACTGTGTGTATTATCCCTGTACTGTGACATCCCTGTGTGTATTATCCCTGTACTGTGACATCGCTGTGTGTATTATCCCTGTACTGTGACATCACTGTGTGTATTATCCTGTACTGTGACATCACTGTGTGTATTATCCCTGTACTGTGACATCCCTGTGTGTATTATCCCTGTACTGTGACATCGCTGTGTGTATTATCCCTGTACTGTGACATCACTGTGTGTATTATCCCTGTACTGTGACATCACTGTGTGCATTATCCCTGTACTGTGACATCACTGTGTGCATTATCCCTGTACTGTGACATCACTGTGTGCATTACCCTTGTACTGTGACATCACTGTGTGCATTATCCCTGTACTGTGACATCACTGTGTGCATTATCCCTGTACTGTGACATCACTGTGTGTATTACCCCTGTACTGTGACATCACTGTGTGTATTATCCCTGTACTGTGACATCGCTGTGTGTATTATCCCTGTACTGTGACATCACTGTGTGTATTATCCTGTACTGTGACATCACTGTGTGTATTATCCCTGTACTGTGACATCCCTGTGTGTATTATCCCTGTACTGTGACATCGCTGTGTGTATTATCCCTGTACTGTGACATCACTGTGTGTATTATCCCTGTACTGTGACATCACTGTGTGCATTATCCCTGTACTGTGACATCACTGTGTGCATTATCCCTGTACTGTGACATCACTGTGTGCATTACCCTTGTACTGTGACATCACTGTGTGCATTATCCCTGTACTGTGACATCACTGTGTGCATTATCC
Source organism: Anomaloglossus baeobatrachus (assembly GCF_048569485.1). Lineage (NCBI taxonomy): Eukaryota > Metazoa > Chordata > Amphibia > Anura > Aromobatidae > Anomaloglossus > Anomaloglossus baeobatrachus. The sequence continues at coordinate 4,330,332 of NC_134357.1, forward strand.
CTGTACTGTGACATCACTGTGTGTATTACCCCTGTACTGTGACATCACTGTGTGTATTATCCCTGTACTGTGACATCACTGTGTGTATTACCCCTGTACTGTGACATCACTGTGTGTATTATCCCTGTACTGTGACATCACTGTGTGTATTACCCCTGTACTGTGACATCACTGTGTGTATTATCCCTGTACTGTGACATCGCTGTGTGTATTATCCCTGTACTGTGACATCGCTGTGTGTATTATCCCTGTACTGTGACATCGCTGTGTGCATTATCCCTGTACTGTGACATCACTGTGTGTATTATCCCTGTACTGTGACATCACTGTGTGTATTATCCCTGTACTGTGACATCACTGTGTGTATTATCCCTGTACTGTGACATCACTGTGTGTATTATCCCTGTACTGTGACATCACTGTGTGTATTATCCCTGTACTGTGACATCACTGTGTGTATTACCCCTGTACTGTGACATCACTGTGTGTATTATCCCTGTACTGTGACATCGCTGTGTGTATTATCCCTGTACTGTGACATCGCTGTGTGTATTATCCCTGTACTGTGACATCGCTGTGTGCATTATCCCTGTACTGTGACATCACTGTGTGTATTATCCCTGTACTGTGACATCACTGTGTGTATTATCCCTGTATTGTGACATCGCTGTGTATATTATCTGTTAAATAATGGGTTTACGGCGACAACTGCATAGCCAGTATATAATGATTGGAGCGAAGATAGGTCAAAAACATATTATGGATTTATTCAGATAAGAATTGGAGGGTTACAGTCATTAGAGAAAAATAACTGTCTTGGCTTGAGTTAATAGATGGAGACAGATAGAAAAAAATAACAGTTCATATCTCTTACATCGCTGTAGTGTGTAAGTCGTCTCGGGATGGTCTGTAGATGGTCTGGTCGGATGGGTCCGTCTTTCTCCTGTCACCTTCTGCCTCTCCCTCCTTCTCCTAAACCTTTGAAGTGTGGGCTTCTTTTATAACCCAAAACCCCTCCTCTGGATTGTCCTTATCTCTTTACATGGTAACACAAAAACTAACTATCCTTATTTTAGGTTTAGCATTACATCATGTCACGTGGTACATTTTACCCGCGAAATAAGTGTACTTGCGCACTAGAGACCTGTAACAAAACCTACTTCAGTCTTATTTATAATTCCTTTGAAGCTCGCTGAGCTTTGACCTCAGTGTAACAGTAACTTACAGTAAAACGTTTCTCATAGCTATTTCAGTTCTTAGCCCAACATTCTAAACAATATATAGCACTACTTTGACAACTTTGACAAACAATGTCAGATGGCTTTGATGGACGACTAACAGATGAGTTTGGTTCTTACCATCTCAAACTCTTGGTTTAGCATTTTCCAACACACAGACTTTCCTTAAAGGGATGGGCGATAATATACATATATTTATGAATATATGTAATCCAGTCTATGAATCAATCTCCATAAACTCACTATTTTACATTATCCCTGTACTGTGACATCACTGTGTGTATTATCCCTGTACTGTGACATCACTGTGTATATTACCCCTGTACTGTGACATCACTGTGTGTATTATCCCTGTACTGTGACATCACTGTGTGTATTATCCCTGTACTGTGACATCGCTGTGTGTATTATCCCTGTACTGTGACATCACTGTGTGTATTATCCCTGTGCTGTGACATCACTGTGTGTATTATCCCTGTACTGTGACATCACTGTGTGTATTATCCCTGTACTGTGACATCACTGTGTGTATTATCCCTGTACTGTGACATCACTGTGTGTATTATCCCTGTACTGTGACATCACTGTGTGCATTACCCCTGTACTGTGACATCACTGTGTGTATTACCCCTGTACTGTGACATCACTGTGTGCATTATCCCTGTACTGTGACATCACTGTGTGTATTATCCCTGTACTGTGACATCACTGTGTGCATTATCCCTGTACTGTGACATCACTGTGTGTATTATCCCTGTACTGTGACATCACTGTGTGTATTATCCCTGTACTGTGACATCGCTGTGTGTATTATCCCTGTACTGTGACATCACTGTGTGCATTATCCCTGTACTGTGACATCACTGTGTGTATTATCCCTGTACTGTGACATCACTGTGTGCATTATCCCTGTACTGTGACATCACTGTGTGTATTATCCCTGTACTGTGACATCACTGTGTGTATTATCCCTGTACTGTGACATCACTGTGTGTATTATCCCTGTGCTGTGACATCACTGTGTGTATTATCCCTGTGCTGTGACGTCACTGTGTGCATTACCCTTGTGCTGTGACGTCACTGTGTGCATTACCCCTGTGCTGTGACATCGCTGTGTGTATTATCCCTGTACTGTGACATCACTGTGTGTATTACCCCTGTGCTGTGACATCACTGTGTGTATTATCCCTGTGCTGTGACGTCACTGTGTGCATTACCCTTGTGCTGTGACGTCACTGTGTGCATTACCCCTGTGCTGTGACGTCACTGTGTGCATTACCCCTGTACTGTGACGTCACTGTGTGCATTACCCCTGTACTGTGACATCACTGTGTGTATTATCCCTGTACTGTGACATCACTGTGTGCATTATCCCTGTACTGTGACATCACTGTGTGTATTATCCCTGTACTGTGACATCACTGTGTGTATTATCCCTGTACTGTGACATCACTGTGTGTATAATTTGGGTGCGTTTAAGTAAAGACTAAATTGCACATTTTTTCTGAGTGCGCCGCGGCCGTACTGTTATGGGGGCCTGATGGTAACTTTTGGGGGGTGGTGGGGTGTGACTGAGGACATGTTGGCTGGTCCACGTGTCGTTCCCTCAGGATCCGGGTGCACCGTGTGCTGCAGGTTTGTTTTTTCTGGCGGCGCGGTGCTTGGCTCTCTTGGTGGCGGTTTTCTGTTTACCATCCTCTTCGGGTATTTGCGCTGTGTTCTGTCGCCAGCGCTGACGATTGAGTCTGTATTTTCTTCTTTTTATTGTTTACAGGAATCACCCCCTTGGGCTGAAGAATAAGATGCAGGAATAGCGGCTCCTTGTCTGTGTCTGGGCCGCCATGCCGCCGTCCTTCCTCAGTGTGCGGGAGAATAAGACACCACACAAGAGAGTCTATTGTCTGGAGCTACGGCAGAAGGGCAGCTCTGGAGCACAAAGTGCTGCTCGATGTGGTCACCATCCACAGCAATGTAGTTCTTCAACTTTATACTAAACCGTCTGTTTCAGTTCCTCCTGCCTTTCACAATCTCTGCTTCCTGTCAGTGAATGGGGACACTTGATTATAGTCCTAGGCCTGCGAGTACAAAGGAATCATGGGGCCCTACAGAAGGTTCAAAGTGACCCCGCCCTCCCCCAAAATGTGTCATTGGAACCTGTCATCTTTCAGAGACAGCGAGCGGGACATGTGTTGCTGCACGTGCTCGCTAATGTGGCCCCTTCTTATGCTCTCGAGTGTTCTCCTATGAAGTACGATTGTGACGCCCTGACAAAATCAGGGTATCACAGATGACTGCGCCCCTCCTCACGGTGCAGGAATCTCTCCTCCTTGGCACCACAACACCAAAGCCACACCCAGGTGCACAACATCAGCCAGCAAAGCCTAGTCACCCCCCATGACAATAGGGACACACCAGTGGGCGGGACCAAGCGGATGGTGACACCCACCTAGGGGTCCTGAGGTGTGATGGGAGGGGCAGAAACAGTTGAGTACAGAGAGAGGAAGAGAGAGGAGTGTGGAGTGACAGCAGATTCAGGGGTTGGAGCCTCTGGACTACCGGACTACTGACTAGGTGCCGACAGGGCCACAAGCGGCGTTAATCCGATCGCGGGAGACCTTCAGTGGACCGGGGCAGGGTTGTAGCCCGCCAGTACTGACATCGGGAATCCGGTCCAGAGGCCGTGCACACACAGTCAAGGTACCTGGACCCTAGGGCGAGGACAGCTTCAAGCACCTTTCTAATTGACCAGCCGGGGATAAGATTTCAGGTATTGTCCCACAGGAGACCCAGATAGAGCGGGGGATAGGGCTCCGCAATTGCCTGCTAAGATCCCACGGGTCAGTTCTCACGGGCCTCAGCTCCCTACACACAAAAATCACCGGGAGTGGACTTCCCTGTTTCAAGCGGAGTACTCACACTAAGGACACAAACAGTAAGTGCAGGAGGAAGGGACCCCTGTTTACTGTACGAGGGTGTGGGACCCGAATACACCCGCCGGAGGTCACCGGTCACTGGCAATTTGGTTTACCATTTGGACTCTGTGTGAATTCTTCCAGAACTGTGAGTACACCAATACCACCCGGTCCAACCCTGCAGAATACGCTCTGCAGCATCCTTCCCCATACACCTGGGCCCCGAGACAACACCTCCCCTACCTGTGGAGGGGATACCATCCTGCTGCCCCGCTCCATCAGCCCCGGGCACCCTCTACCAAGGCAGCGGTGATGTCACCAGCCATCACCGCAACCCACGGGTGGCGTCACTGACAATCTCTCCCCTGTAAATAACCCCTTTTTTATAGTTGTGAGGTCGGACGGCTGCATGAGCCTCCCACAGTACATTCCCCCAACAGTACATTCCCCCACAGTACATTCCCCCACAGTACATTCCCCCACAGTACATTCCCCCACAGTACATTCCCCCACAGTACATTCCCCCACAGTACATTCCCCCACAGTACATTCCCCCAACAGTACATTCCCCCACAGTACATTCCCCCACAGTACATTCCCCCACAGTACATTCCCCCACAGTACATTCCCCCACAGTACATTCCCCCACAGTACATTCCCCCCACAGTACATTCCCCCCACAGTACATTCCCCCACAGTACATTCCCCCACAGTACATTCCCCCCACAGTACATTCCCCCCACAGTACATTCCCCCACAGTACATTCCCCCACAGTACATTCCCCCACAGTACATTCCCCCACAGTACATTCCCCCACAGTACATTCCCCCACAGTACATTCCCCCACAGTACATTCCCCCACAGTACATTCCCCCACAGTACATTCCCCCACAGTACATTCCCCCACAGTACATTCCCCCACAGTACATTCCCCCCACAGTACATTCCCCCCACAGTACATTCCCCCACAGTACATTCCCCCACAGTACATTCCCCCACAGTACATTCCCCCACAGTACATTCCCCCCACAGTACATTCCCCCACAGTACATTCCCCCAACAGTACGATCCTCCCACAGTACATTCCCTCCAGAGTGCATTCCCTACAGTATGATCCCCCTACAGTACGTTCGCCCCATAGTATAATCCCCCACAGTACGATCCCCCTACAGTACGTTCGCCCCATAGTATAATCCCCCACAGTACGATCCCCCTACAGTACGTTCACCCCATAGTATAATCCCCCACAGTACGATCCCCCTACAGTACGTTCACCCCATAGTATAATCCCCCACAGTACGATCCCCCTACAGTACGTTCACCCCATAGTATAATCCCCCACAGTACGATCCCCCTACAGTACGTTCACCCCATAGTATAATCCCCCACAGTACGATCCCCCTACAGTACGTTCACCCCATAGTATAATCCCCCACAGTACGATCCCCCTACAGTACGTTCGCCCCATAGTATAATCCCCCACAGTACGATCCCCCTACAGTACGTTCGCCCCATAATATGATCCCCCACAGTACGTTCCTCTCACAGTATGATCCCCCACAGAACACTCCCACTACACTACGTTCCCCCAACGGTACATTCCCCCACAGTACGTTCCCCTCATAATACATTCCCCACAGTACGTTCCCCCCCACAGTACATTCCCCCACAGTACATTCCCCCCACAGTACGTCCGTGCACCAATATTGACTAATATAATACTCCTCACATCGTCCTGCTCCTCTGATGCTCCGCTCCGCCCTGTGCACAGCAGGCGCAATCTATGATGTCATCGCTTTTGCTCAGATTGACTGATGGAACAGAGAGTCGACGGCTCCTCCACCATTGTTTTTGACGGTATCTGTGTGGCGCCTTGGACTAGCCAGGTAGTCACAGACAAAACACACACACCCCCCCACCCCCCAGACAGTTACATTAGGCTACTTTCACACATCCGGCTTGAGCTCTGCGGCTCAATCCGGCTGTGCAAGCTATGCAACGGATGCGGTGAAAACACCGCATCCTTTGCATAAGTTTTTTACATGCGGCCGGTCCGTTTTTTGCCGCTTGCGGCATGCTACTGAGCATGCGCAGTGGCAAAAACCGCATGCGGCGGCCGGATGCGGTTTTTGCCGCATCGCGCCGCATCCGGCATCCATAGGGATGCATTGGGAAAAGCGCCGCATCGGCCGGATGCGGCGCGATGCGGGTTTTTTTGCCGGAGCAAAAAACGTGCCAGGGAACGTTTCATCCGGCCGCCGCATCGGCTAAATCTGCCGCATGCGGCAAAAACCGGACTGAACGCGAGCCCATGCGGCACTAATTAAAGTCTATGCAGGAAAAACGCAATCGGCAGCAAAAAAAAACGGTTGCGGTTTTCCTGCAAAGTGCCGGATTGTGCCGCAGAGCAAAAGCCGGAGGTGTGAAAGCAGCCTTAGTCAGACGAAAACCCTTGTTGCCTCCCTCCAGGGTCTGATGTCCACACCAGGTGGGGCGGAGCCAGGTGGTTGGCCCCACCCACCGAGGAGTTCACAGGCCTGGAGGCGGGAAAAGCAGTCAGTTGGAGTTTGGAGTAGTTCAGTTGAGGAGGTGAAAGTGAGAGGTCACTATATGACATGTTGCTTATTTGTGCCTATAAGGCCGTGTTCACACGCTGCATAAATTCTGTTTCTTTTTGTTTCTGTCTGCACCAAACTACACAATAACAATCTCTGTTTTTTCTATTCTTGCTGCATTTTTTCTGCCTTTTCTCCATTATTTAATGCATTTTTGGTTCAGATGTGAATCTGCATTTTTAAGTGTTTTTATTGTACTGAGAAGCTTTTTCCTGCATTTTTTTAAGCTCCACATAGAAACCTCCAGAGAACCCCCCCCCCCCGAAAACCGCAGAATTCAGCGGCGTCTTTTCATGGAATCACATCCACTTTACTTGGACAATGAAACACAGCAGACTAAATGTGCAAAAAAAATGCAGCATTTTCACTACATGTGAATGTGGCGCCCTGGACAAGCCAGGTAGCCACAGACAAAACACACACACACCCCCACCCCCGGACAGTTACATTAGTCAGACAAAAACGTCTGATGTCCACACCAGGTGGGGCGGAGCCAGGCGGTTGGCCCCACCCACCGAGGAGTTCACAGGCCTGGAGGCGGGAAAAGCAGTAGTTGAGTCCAGGAGGTGAGAGTGAGAGGTCACGTACTGCGAGTGTCTGGGTTGGAGCCCAGGCACTGAGAGCAAGGTTGGCAGACGGTGGTGGCCGTCTGCAGGAGTTGGTGGAACTCCGCAGAGCCGTAAGGACCGGGGCTGGGCGGTGGCCCACCGGTACCGGACCGGAGTGAAGCTAAGCACACAGGCAGGGCCATCGGACACCGACCAGGCTTGGAGCCGCCGTCAATAGTCAAATCCGAATGTGACAAGAACCCCCGGGGTTCCCTAACAACTAAGTCCCGATTGAAAGCAACCGCTCACACCATGAGGATATACAGCCACCACCACCGGCTAGAAATCCAAGGGCCAGCGCTTGCAGGCAAAACAGGCTCCTCCGGTATCTTGGGAAGCCATTGGAGTCATCCCAGTACAAAAAGGTGCAGGGAAAGACAGCCGCCATCACCTGTCCGGGGAGAAACACTGCAGCCGGCTGCGGGACCCGTCCATCCATCCGTTTGGTTTACCGGAGACTTTGTGCATCCATTGCTGAGTGAGTACACCCGTGCCATCCGGCCCCGCGCCGCGCTGTCCCTGCAACCCTGCACCTCACCGACCCTGCCTCCCCGTTACACCACTGGGCTCCGGGACCACCGACCCCTACCCACGGAGGGGGAAAACAACATCCCAGCTGCTCCCCACCATCGCTCCCGGGATCCCCGTCACCAGCAGCGGTGGTGCCCATCTTCACCACAATCCGTGGGTGGCGTCACGGACTAAATCCCCAAACAAACCACCCCCCTTTTCACTCACGGGCGAGGAGTGCCACTCGAGTCCCTGGATCCGGCCCACCGCTCGAGCCACCGAGCAGCAGCTGCTAACCCTAACCCGTAGATGGAAACCGGGTAGCCCGTGCTCCGGCCGTACGAGCAGGGGAGGCCGCGGGCCCAGCGGTCGCCCAGGTCATGCCGTTCTCCCTGCCCTATGTGCCCGGTGCTACTTGGCTGCCGCAGTACGATGGGAAGCCTGATGCTTTGCAGGTGTTCCAGAAAAAGATTAGTCCGGTCCTCGACTTATATCCCTTGACTGACAGGCAACGGGCTGCGGTAGTGCTAGGGCAGCTAACCGGCGCGGCTGAGCAGGAGACGGAGACCTGGACCGACGCGGATCGGGCCTCAGTGACTACCATTTTTGAGAAACTCCAAATTGCTTTTGAGACCCGCACGGAAGCGGAATTGCGGATGCAGTTCTATCAGTGTCGACAGCGGCCTGCGGATAATATAAGAGACTATGCCCTGCGCCTGCAAACAGCCCTCCATACGCTGAAGCGGGTGGACACTATTAATGATGCGGACAACAATAAGATGCTAGTGGAACAATTCCTGCAAGGGCTGGGGTCCGCGGAAGACCGCAAGCAGCTACGGCTGTGGGCCCTAGAACACCCCAATCTGGACTTTGCAGTGTTGACGGAGCGGGCCATCAAGGCCCTGCAGGCCCCAAGGCCAGACGCTCCTGAGGCGGCCCCATGGCCGGCTGAAACCGCTCCCATCATGGTGGCACCTCCTCTCCCGGCTCTACCGGCCCCTGCAGCGCCCGTCGGGATGATGGAGGAGCTAGCTGCCCAGGTCCGCCGCATGGATGGAGACCTAGCCAAGATCCTCGCCGCTCTCCAGCTTCCGTCGAGAGTCAAGCCCCCAGGGAGGATCCAGTTCGCCGACAGCCCGGAGGACGTCCCCTGGATGCAGCGGAGAAGGACCAATGACTCACGGTATGGGCCTCCTATTTGTTATAGGTGCAGCAAGCCTGGCCACTACTCTAGGCGGTGCCCGTTAAACGAGCAACCCCTGGGGCCAAGGGCCAATCCTCAGGAGTAGACACCAAGGCCCCCCCCGATTGGCGAGACCGGTACGTCGGAGCTCGCCCCATCATCCCCCTGGCAGTGGACGGCGTCCTGCTCATGGCCCTCTTGGACACAGGATCACAGGTAACCACTATACAGTATACACTGTACCAGCAGTATTGGGGTACTGACGAACTTGCCCCCTCTGATGATAGCCTGACCCTTGTTGCAGCCAATGGACTCCCTCTAACCCAAGTGGGATACAAACAAGTGACCCTGACCATGGGACGTGTGGAGTTAAAGAACCAAGGGATGTTTGTGGTGATGAATGAAGCCAGTGACCATAACCCAAAAGTAATCCTAGGGACCAATGTGATGGAGCACTGTATGAGTGAGGTGCGGAGTCTGTTGCAGCAGTTGGCCGCCACAGCAGGAGGAGGCCGACAGAGGGCTGTGCAGCGTGAGATCCGGGTCCTCCTATATCGGCAACAAGTGAATTCAACTGGTGGAGAGATTGGTGGAGTAAGAGTGATGGATGTGGCCCCCTTGGTAGTGCCACCCCGAAGTGAGATGATGATTTGGTGCAGGGCAGCAGTAGGCTCCCAGGGGCGCGACTACCCGGCGATGGTGGAACCCACGCCTTCCGAATACTGGCCCACGGTGATGGCGGCCAGAGGGGTGGTTGATGTCAAAAAGGGGAGAGTGCCTGTAAGAATGATGAATTGTGGAGAGGAGGAGGGGCAGCTTCGGGATAGTTGTAGTCCCTGGGCAGCCCCACTGGTGCTGGTGAAGAAGAAGGATGGCACCATGAGAATGTGTGTGGATTACCGGAAGATCAACCAGATAAGGCATCTTTATGCGTATCATCTCCCCCGTATCGAAGAGTCGCTAGCTGCGCTGAGAACTGCTAACTTCTTCTCTACCCTTGACCTTACCAGCGGATACTGGTAGGTGGCGGTCGCACTAGAGGACCGTGAGAAGACTGCATTCGCCACTCCCATGGGACTCTGCGAGTTTAACAGCATGCCGTTCGGGCGGTGCAATGCCCTTGGAACCTTCCAACGGCTTATGGAGTGTTGCCTGGGACATCTCAATTTCGAAACGATCCTACTGTACCTGGACAATGTGATCGTATACTCCCAGACGTACGAGGCCCACCTGGAACATCTGGCTGAAGTGTTCGCGTCCCTAGCCAAGTACGGGATGAAATTGAAGCCCTCCAAGTGCCACCTACTGAAGCCTAGGGTACAGTACCTCGGACACGTGGTGAGCGCAGAAGGTGTCGCCCCAGATCCCGAGAAGATCACTGCTATCCAGAACTGACCGAGACCGACCACAGTGAGAGAGGTGAGACAGTTCCTGGGCCTGGTGGGCTACTACCGTCGCTTCATCAAGGGGTACACGAAGATGGCCGCCCCCATGCAAGACCTCCTCGTGGGACAGACCAAGGGTGGCAGGTCCCCTGGAACTCCGTTTGTGTGGGAGAAGAAGCATGAGGAGTCCTTTCACCAGCTGAAGTCAGCCTTGATGGGAGAGGAGATCCTGGCGTACCCCGACTACAGCCTCCCGTTCGTCCTCTACACCGACGCCAGCAATGTGGGCTTGGGAGCAGTCCTGTTCCAGGTCCAGGACGGGCGAGAGAAGGTGATCGCCTATGCCAGCAGAAAACTCCGTTCCACAGAAAGGAACCCTGAGAATTACAGCTCCTTCAAGCTTGAGTTCCTAGCGCTGGTGTGGGCCATTACCAAGCGGTTCCGCCATTACCTCGCAGCAGCAAAGTTCACCGCCTATACGGACAATAATCCGTTGACCCACCTGGACACGGGCAAGCTAGGCGCGTTGGAGCAGCGGTGGGTGGCCAGGCTGTCTAACTATGACTTCACTATCAAGTACCGAGCCAGCCGCAAGAACACCAACGCGGACGCGCTATCCCGGATGCCCCACCTGCCGGATGAGGGGTTGAAAGACGATGACCTCGAAGAAATCGAGTTGCCCGCGTTCCACCGGCCACCAGTCGAGAAGTTGCATGTCAAGCAGCAACAGGTGAGCTTGGACCCGCTACCCAGTCAGGGATGGCGAGAAGCCCAAGACAAAGCGCCTGCCGTTCAATTGGTCAAGACCATGATTGAACAAGGCTCTGCTGGAATGGACCCTGCCGCTCCTCCCGAGGCCCAACGGCTGTGGAAAGAACGAGCCCGGCTGCACCTGTGCCAGGGGAAACTGTATCGGGAACTGATCAACGCGAAGACACATGAGAAGGTTCGCCAGCTGGTGGTTCCCCAGGCTAACGTGCCCACCGTTCTACAAGCTTACCATGACGGTGCCGGGCACTTTGGGTGGAAGAAGCTAGAGATGCTGTTGAGAGAGCGGTTCTATTGGAGTGGGATGCGGGGGTCCGTAGAGGCCTGGTGCCGAGAGTGTGGTCCCTGTGCACTGAGAAGAAGGGACGAAGCCAGCCAGAAGGCCCCTCTACGACCAATCATTACCCATCAACCGCTGGAGTTGGTCCCCCTGGACCACTTCAAGCTCACCACTAGACGAAGTGGGTACACCTATGCCCTGACTATCGTAGATCACTATTCAAGATTCATGGTGGTTGTCCCAGTCAAGGATCTGACCGGCCGTACCGCAGCTAGAGCCTTCCAGGCCTACTTTTGCCGACCGCACGGGTACCCGGAGAGGGTGCTTACCAATCAGGGCCCGGCTTTCGAAGCGGAGGTGTTTCAAGAATTCTGCCAGTTATACGGCTGCAAGAAGATTCGGACCATGCCATACCATGCCCAGACTAATGGCATGTGTGAGAAGATGAACCATCTGGTCCTGGATCTCCTTAACACGCTACCGTTAGAAGAGTGGAACCTGTGGCCAGAAAAGCTGCCTGACCTGGTAGACATGTACAATAACATTCCCTGTAGCTCTACCAAATGCACACCAGCGTATCTGATGAGAGCCCGACCGGGCCGGTTGCCGGTGGACCTGGAAATGGACTTGGAAGCTCCAGAGGCCCTTCCTTCGACTGCTGACTGAGATACCCGGCGGAGAGCGCAGTACCGACAGGTCCAGGAGTACGTGGAAAGGAACCTGTGTCGGAGCCGGGAACAGCAAGAGTAGTGCTTCAACAGGAGAGCCCCAGCTGGTCCCTTTAAGCCTGGGGATATAGTGCTAAAACGGAAAAGGAGAACCCATAAGCTTGATGACCAGTGGGAGAAAACTCCGTATGTCGTACAACCCACCGAATGGGAGAATGAGAAGGCCTACCAGATCAGTCGTGACCAGGGGAAGACTTCGGCCACAGTTTCCAGGGACCACATGAAGAGGTGCCCACCTCCATTGAGGGTGGCAGCTGAAGTTCCGGCCCCCAGACCAACCGGGGAGAAGGAAAAAGAGGTGATCCACACAGTGATGGGTGATTTCCCAGCGGACTGGCCTACACAGAATGGCGCGGTGATTATTCCGGTAATAATGTTCCCACAAACTGTGGAGGAAAAGGAGACGGAAGTAACCGCCAGTGAGCCAATGCCCAGGGTTGCACCTGTACCTACTCCCCCTAGGTCTCCGCCTGCCCCACAAGATATACGGGAGGAGGAACCGGTTGTCTCCTCTGTCCCCTCGCCGGTTACTACTGACATTGGGCCCCGAAGGTCCACACGCTCCAACCTAGGTAGGCCCCCGCTTAGGTATAGGGAAACCGACATTTAGGGGTGCAACCTGTTGATTGTTACAGATGTGAGTGAATGAAAATGAATCAATCCGAATCAACCGAGTTTTCATCTAATTACCTACTGTGATTACCCCGGCCGTTGCCGGCAAGTTGTCCCCGGAGGGACCCTATGTGTTTACCACCCCCATGAGAAACTGCTCATGGACATGGCCGAGAACTTGCAGGCCACCCACGTGGGCTTGTAAATAATGTTGTGGGATGGATACCGTTGCCGCCTCCGGTGAGGCTGATTTGGAGGATGGGCCTGGAGGAAAGTGATGGCCCAGGCCCGCCACTACCATAACCGGTGGCGATCCTCCGGGGGTCAGGGGTCACCCTGGACGTGGGGTCTAGAGATGAGCGAACCAGTCGAGGTTCGGCTCGAGCTCGGTTCGCCGAACCGAGGTCTGGTTCGAGTTCAGTTCGGCAAACCGGTTCGGCGAACCACTCGGACCAATAGGAAACAATGATAGGCAATCACAAACACATAAAAACGCATTATACATGTACACATACAGTTAATAAACATTGCCATAACACTTACCTGTCCCCGGGATGCGTCCTGCACTCTGTCTCCTGCCGCTATTCCTCCCGATAATCATTGCGTCCTCCTGTTAACCAGCAGTGATGCAGGACCTACGTGACGTCATCAACATAGCATGTGACCAGTCACGTGTCTGTTATCTCATTGGCTACAGACTGGTCACATGACTATGACGCATCATGCTAGGACCTGTCATTGCATCTCTCTGTTACACGGTGCACGTTTGTGTATCGCCGTGTACCGGCGACATGCTCTAGCACACGGTCGACTCCCCGCTCTGCTTCCCCGTTCCCTTAAGGTACCGTCATACTAAGCGAGGCTCCAGCGATCCCACCAGCAACCTGACCTAGCAGGGATCGCTGGAGCGTCGCTACACGGGTTGTTGGTGAGCTGTTAAACAGGCAGATCTCACCAGCAACCAGTGACCGGCCCCCAGCGCCGCGTGGAAGCGATGCTGCGCTTGGTAACTAAGGTAAATATCAGGTAACCAACCCGATATTTACCTTGGTTACCATCGCACACCGCTTAGCGCTGGCTCCCTGCACTCCTAGCCAGAGTACACATCGGGTTAATTTAACCCGATGTGTAGTCTGGCTATGTGTGCAGGGAGCTGGGAGCCGGCACTGGCAGCGTGAGAGCGGCGGATGCTGGTAACTACGGTAAACATCGGGTAACCAAGGAAAGGGCTTCTTGGTTACCCGATGTTTACCGTAGTTACGAGCGTCCGCAGAAGCCGGCTCTTGACCGGCTGACACAGCCAGTCAATAACGGAGATCACCGTTACCATAGCAACACGCTTGGTAGCGGTGACAGGGACGTCCTGCTACCAGCACGCAGCGGCACCAGAATCACCTAATCGGAGCAGCGTTGCTATGGCAACCCGTGCCACCGCCTACAGCTGGGAGCCTGTGGTCACTCTCACGGAGTGATTTCTGCACGGAGCACAGCACCTTCCCTCATGCAGTGCTGTCTGATGGAGCAGAGCTGCATGTGTTGAAGGAGAAAGAAGACAGAAGAGCAGGATCGTGGAGGGGTGACAGGGGGTAATAAAGATGGAGTCTCTAAGTGTGTCTGTGTATTTATTTCTATTAAAGTATTTTCTTTCTGTGGTGGTTTTTTTAACCCTTTATTGGACATTCTTAATGGCCGGGTCAAACGTGCCTGACATTAAGAATCTCTGACTTAATACTAGCTAGTAAAACAAAGCCAGTATTAACTCATTATTACCCGGCAAGCCACCCGGCTTCAGGGCTGCTGGAAGAGTTGGATACAGCGCCAGATGATGGCGCTTCTATGAGAGCGCCATTTTCTGGGGCAGCTGCGGACTGCTATACGCAGCAGAGGGGCCCAGAAACCTCGGGCTAACCTGTGCTGTGGATTCCAATCCCCCGCTGCCTAGTTGTACCTGACTGGACAACAAAAATGGGGCGAAGCCCACGACGTTTTTTGTTTTTTTTTTTAATTATTTCATAAAATTCATGAATTAAGTAAAAAAAAGGGCTTCCCTATATTTGTAGTTCCCAGCCGGGTACAAATAGGCAGCCGGGGGTTGGGGGCAGCCGTACCTGCCTGCTGTACCTGGCTAGCATACAAAAATATGGCGAAGCGCACGTCATTTTTTTGTAGTTTTTGGCAAAAAAAATAAAAAATGCTTCCGTGGATTTTCCATTGCCAGTGAAGGTAACACCAAGCAGTGGGGTTTAGCAGCCAGTAGCTGCTTGGATTACCATTAGCTAGCAATACAAAAAATGCAGCGGGAGCCCATATATATTTTTTGTAATTATTTATTTAAATAACTAAAAACAAAAAGGGCTTCCCTGTATTTTGATTGCTGGACATCACTGTGCTGTAAAAATAAATCTTTAAAAAAAATGATGTAGCGCTCCACGGTATTTTTGATTCTCAGTGCAGATAAAGCAGACAGCTACGGGATGCCACCCCCATCTGCCTGGCGTTACCTTGGCTGGCAATCAAAATACAGGGAAGCCAATTAATTTTTTCTATTTAAAAAATAGTTAAAAAAAAATGACGTTGGGTCCTCCCATTTTTGATAGCCAGCTAGGGTAAAGCAGACGGCTGTAGCCTGAAAACCACAGCTGGCAGCTTTACCGTGGTTGGGGATCCAATGTGGAGGTCACCCCAGGCTCTTTTTTATAATTATTTTATAAATATTAATAATTACAAAAAAAAGAAAAATGGGTCCCCCCCAAAAAGGATCACCAGCCAAGGTAAAGCAGACAGCTGTGGTCTGGTATTCTCAGGGTGGGAAGGTCCATAGTTATTGGGCCTTCACAGCCTAAAAATAGCAGGCTACAGGCACCCCAGACGTGGCGCATCAACCAGATGCGCCAATTCTGGCGCTTCACGCCAGCTCATCCCGTGCCCTGGTGCAGTGGCAAACGGGGTAATAAATGGGGTTGATACTAGCTGTAACGTCACCTGACATCAAGCCCAGCAGTTTGTGATGTCATGGTGTCTATCAGATAACCGACATCATAAACTGTCAGTACTAACAAAAAAAAAAAAAATCGACAAATAAATTTATTTGAAAAAACAATCCCTAAAACATTTCCTCTTTCACCAATTTATTGTAAGAAAAAAAATAAGGGGGTCCCACGATGACTCTGGACCGTCTAGAATATGGGGGGAGACACTCAGGGAACGTATCCCCCATTTTCTAGGAGTGCAGACCCTCCATGTGAGGAGTGTGGGTGCAATGAATCTGCACTCACTCTGCCCGGGTCCACAGCAGCAGAGTCCATGTCGTAACGGTTGCTACCAAAGCTGCAATGCCCTGCTCATGAGGTAAGAGCATGCCTAATCAGAACTATTCTACATTTCCAAATCTTGGTATTTGCTGATATTATTGCTATTCCACCTACTATATATTGGGGATAGGATCTTGGAGATGGAATACCCCTTTAAGTCCAGTTATCCAGCTGAATGAATACTAAACAACAGAGCTCGCTATTTAGATGTGTTTTCTTGTGGCGTATAACGGACTCTCATGTTTGGTAGTCGTTCAGCAGGGAAACTATAAAATCAAATACCTCCTTTTGGGAATGTAGTATATAGCTCTCCTGATCAACTATGTTCCTTACCTCATGAGCAGGGCATTGCAGTAGTAATAATAATTTATTCATTTATATAGCGTTATTAATTCCATATCGCTTTGCATACATTGGGAACACTGTCCCCATTGGGGCTCACAATCTAAATTCCCTATCTGTATGTCTTTGGAGTGTAGGAGGAAACCGGAGAACCCGGAGGAAACCCACGTAAACACGGGGCGAACATACAAACTCCTTGCAGAAAGTGTCCTTGGTGGGAATTGAACCCAGGACCCCAGCGCTGCAAGACTGCAGTGCTAACCACTGAGCCACCGTGCCGCCCAATTAGCTTACAGATGCATAACCACCACTCACTGTGTCTGAACACAGGAAGCTGAGCTGACAGCTGCTCTGTGCATGCGGCAGCGTCTATTGTGAAGGAGAGGGCCGCGGGGGATCAATGCTGCACAGGTACCGTGGGACACCGGGGAACACCGGTGGGGTTATAGGGGGTGACCTGGCAGGGCCTGGGGAGGAGTTTTCTGTCGCATGTGTCATGGTACATGCGACAGAAATCAGAGGAGTAGGGTGAATGCGGCTGACGCTTTGCTGTGCGCGTGGCCATCTTGGATTTCCGGGAGGGGGTCAGGGGGGGCACTTTGGCGACACCGGGGGACCGGGGAGGAGATTTATCATGTTTGTTCATGCCAGATGGGAGATAAATAATTTTTTACCGACGCTGTCATTTACTGTAACGTGATCATCGGTATACGGTGTATACCGGTGATCACGTGAGCGAGGACTGGAAAAACCGGCCTAAATCATGATCTCCAGGCTCTCAGCTACCCCCTGAAACCCCAGAGATTTTCTGACGCTGGGGGGCGCTATTCACTTATTTCTGCCTGCTGTTTATAAACAGCAGATCAGAATAACGCTTCATTCACACGACCGATCCGTTTTTGCGGTCCGCAAAAAATGGTTATTTTTTTTTACGGGTGCATCCGTGTGACATCAGTTTCTGTTCAATATACGGTCCGTATGTCATCTGTGAGCCTTCCGTTTGTTTGCGTACTGCAAAAAAACAGAAGGAGGGAAAATACATAAATTTACCCAGGATCTGTGATGCCCTGGACCCCCAGGGGTCACAGGTAACAACACACAACACCACACACACCCCCACCCCAGTGAGGCACCAGCAGCCAACAAGTCCTGACCGCCTCCCTCAGGTCTAGCAAGGCACACCAGGTGGGCGGAGCCAGGTGGATAGGCACGCCCTCCGAGGAGTCTGCTGGCCTGAGGCAGGGAAAGGACAAGTGAGTCGAGTGGGGAGAGGAGTAGTGAGAGGAGTAAAAGTGGCGATCTGAGAGTCAGGGGCCTAGGACGGAGTCTAGGACCCCTTGGAACGGTCAGGCAGGCAGACGGTGGTGGCCGTCTACAGGAGTCCGGTCAGGGACTGAACTGTGGAACCGTAGGGATCGAGAAGAGGGTGGTGACCCTTCGGACCCGAACCGGAGCACCAGGCAGGGTACTCAGACCCCGTTCTAGCCCAGAAGTAACCGGGCTCAGACAAATCTACTGATTGCGGTCTGGACCTCAGGGGTTCATTCCCACCCAAAGTCCCGATAGGCGGCAACAGCCCACCGATTCCGGATAAGAGCCACTGCGAAGGGCCAGAGATCCAAAGGGCCAGCGCCTGCGGGCAAAAGGGCTCCTCCGGTACCCAAAAGCCGGGGAGTGGACTACCGTTGCTGAAGCATAGGAGTCACTATAGCAAATTTAAAGGTGCAGGAGAAAGGCGACATCACCAACCTCACTGGGGACACACGCAGCCGGCTGCGGGCACCGATCTACACCGAACTTGGTTTACCATTGACTCTGTGTGGTTTAATCGTGAGTACACCATTGCCATCAGGCACCGCGCCACAAGCGAGCCCCTGCGTCCTGCAACCCCCCGCTCCTGCCACCTGGCCCCGGGACCAACAAACCCCCTACCCACGGAGGCGTCAACACCTAGCTGCGACCCACCACCGATCCCGGATGAGCCCCCGCACCCTCACCGCAGCGGTGGTGCCCATCACCTCACCACGACCCGTGGGTGGCGTCACGAACTGTTACCGGTCACCGCGGCTCCGGCCGTGAAACCGGCCCACCCCAAACCAAACAACCAAACCCCCCACCTTTCCAGAGCGACGTGGCCCCCGGTCCGGAGGCGCTCGAGCCACCGACAACCCGAGCCTGGATCCGAGCGGCTCGGCGGAGAGCAGCCGAGCCCCCAGGGCGGTACAGATCCATAGCTTCATCCTACATGAGGCGGTCACATGTTCACTCGAGTGCCATTTTCTACTGCTTTTCACAGCGTAGAGCGCTCTGGTGATTTTCCTGTGTTTGTACACTTCAAATCAGTCTTTTCTGTCATTATAATGGCAGAAAGACACATAATGTCCCACTCTCCTGCATTTTGTAATTTTGCACCCTTTGGTGCCTTTCATGTGGCACTATGGTGTGCTTAGCCTTGTATTTAGACAAAAAAATGAAAAAAAATGATGTGGGGTTCCCCCTGTTTTTGTAGCCAGCTAGGGTAAACCAGACGGCTGCAGCCTGCAGACCACAGCTGGCAGCTTCACCTTGGCCGGTAATCCAAAACTGAGGGCACCTCACGCTGTTATTTTAAATTAAATAAATAATTAAAAAAAAACAAAACATATGGGGGTCCCCCCAAAATTGGATCATCAGCCAAGGTAAAGCAGACAGCTGGGGTCTGATATTCTCAGACTAGGGAGGTCCATGGTTATTGGACTCTCCCCAGCCTAAAAATAGCAGGCCGCAGCCGCCCCAGAAGTGGCGCATCCATTAGATGCGCCAATCCTGCTGCTTCGCCCCAGCTCATCCTGTGCCCTGGTGCGGTGGCAAACGGGGTAATATATGGGGTTATTACCAGATGTGTAATGTCACCTGGCATCAAGCCCTGGGGTTAGTGATGTCACGCGTTTATCAGATACCCGACATAAGTAACCCAGTCAGTAATAAAAAAAAAATAGACGACAAACACATTTTTATTTGAAAAAACACTGCCCAACACATTCCCTCTTTCACCAATTTATTAGAAAGAAAAACAAATCCAGGTCTGCTGTAATCCAAGGGGTTCCCATGACGATCCACACTGTCCCAGTCAATGAAGAGCAGGATGTTCCCCATTGGCTGGGAGAGCAATGCAGTGACCTGAGCTAACATCAATGGGTCAGGTCACTGCAGGGCATGACAAGTGCTGCTGTCAGGAGCGAGGTATATTACCTGCGTTGATCTCCTGCACTGCTGATACTGCACACTACACTGACTTTAATCACCTTCACAGCCAAGTATCGCGAGCGGCCCGTGACGTCACTGCTAGTCACAGTCTCGGGTCGGAAGCGAGAGAAGGTGATGTGACAAGCGGCGGCCATGGAGGACAGTGACAGCGCTGAGGTCGGGATGGCGGGACTTCATCACCGCAGGTAAGCCGAGCGGGGCCATGTGTGCAGAGTGCCAGGTGGGCGGAGCCTAGCGGAGTAATGTGTGCAGAGTGCCAGGTGGGCGAAGCCTAGTGGGGTAATGTGTGCAGAGTGGCAGATGGGAGGAGCCTAGCGGGACCATGTGTGTAGAGTGCCAGGTGGGCGGAGCCTAGTGGGACCATGTGTGCAGAGTGCCAGGTGGGCGGAGCCTAGCGGGGTAATGTGTGCCGAGTGTGAGGTGGGTGGAGCCTAGCGGGGCCATGTGTGCCGAGTGCGAGGTGGGCGGAGCCTAGCGGGTAATGTGTGCAGAGTGCCAGGTGCGCGGAGCCTAGCGGGACCATGTGTGCAGAGTGCCAGGTGGGACCATGTGTGCAGAGTGCCAGGTGGGCGGAGCCTAGCGAGGTAATGTGTGCCGAGTGCAAGGTGGGCGGAGCCTAGCGGGGTCATGAGTGCCGAGTGCGAGGTGGGCGGAGCCTAGTGGGGTAATGTGTGCAGAGTGCCAGGTGGGCGGAGCCTAGCAGGGTAATGTGTGCAGAGTGACAGGTGGGCGGAGCCTAGCGGGGCCATGTGTGCTGGCGGCGGAGTGCGAAGTGGGTGGTGCCTAGCGGGGCCATGTGGCGCTGAGGACGTCAGTGTCGTGGACTGCATGGCTGGGGACAGGTGACTGAGTGTGTGTGTGTGTGAGTGTGTGTGTGTGTACATGCCGCGTGCAGGAGGGGGCGGAGCGAGCTGAGCGGGGAAGTGTCTGCTCCCTGCGCACGTAACTAGGAGAAATATCAGGTTACTAACCAAAGCGCTTTGCTTGGATACCCGATGTTTATCTTGCTTACCAGCTTACCGCAGGCTGCCAGCGATCGCTCCCTGCACACTGTAGCTGTAAAAAGCCCTGCTTTTGCTGCTAGAACCGTTCTCGAACGTAACTCGAACTGTCGAGCTTTTAGCAAAAAGCTCGAGTTCTAGTTCGATCTAGAACAGCCCCCAAAATCACTTGAACCGCGAACTGGAGACCGCGCTCAACTCTAGTGGGGTCCCCTGAAGTGACAGTCGAGTGCGAGTTACCGTACCCGTTCCAGCTCGGGTAGCCTGAACCTGGACTGGGGTAAAGGGGTGCTGCCCACTTCTTAGGGGCAGCATCAGGGCTAGGTTGCTTGGGTGGGAGAGCGGAAGACATCCGTCCGCCCGTTATTAAAAATGTATATGTGTTGTACCGTTTAAGAGGACCTAAAGTATGCTTATGTTTCATGTTTTACCGTTTTTCCCATGTTATTTATCTTTTTCAGTTTGAAAAATAAAACCGGTGATGGACGGGCAGCCCGCGGACGGTCTGCATTTTACCAAGGGGGAATGTGGCGCCCTGGACTAGCCAGGTAGCCATAGACAAAACACACACACACACCCACCCCCCAGACAGTTACATTAGTCAGACAAAAAACCTTGTTGCCTCCCTCCAGGATCTGATGTCCATACCAGGTGGGTCGGAGCCAGGCGGTTGGCCCCACCCACCGAGGAGTTCACAGGCCTGGAGGCGGGAAAAGCAGTAGTTGAGTCCAGGAGGTGAAAGTGAGAGGTCACGTACTGCGAGTGTCTGGGTTGGAGCCCAGGTACTGAGAGCAAGGTTGGCAGACGGTGGTGGCCGTCTGCAGGAGTTGGTGGAACTCCGCAGAGCCGTAAGGACCGTGGCTGGGCGGTGGCCCACCGG
Source organism: Anomaloglossus baeobatrachus (assembly GCF_048569485.1). Lineage (NCBI taxonomy): Eukaryota > Metazoa > Chordata > Amphibia > Anura > Aromobatidae > Anomaloglossus > Anomaloglossus baeobatrachus. The sequence continues at coordinate 4,351,952 of NC_134357.1, forward strand.
TACCGGACCAGGGAACGGAGTGAAGCTAAGCACACAGGCAGGGCCATCGGACCCCGACCAGGCTTGGAGCCGCCGTCAATAGTCAAATCCAAATGTGACAGGAACCCCCGGGGTTCCCTAACAACTAAGTCCCGATTGAAGGTAACCACTCACACCGTGAGGACACACAGCCACCACCACTAGCTAGAAATCCAAGGGCCAGCGCCTGCGGGCAAAACGGGCTCCTCCGATATCTATACACCGGGGAGCGGACTACCGTTGGGAAGCCATTGGAGTCATCACAGTACACAAAGGTGCAGGGAAAGACAGCCACCATCACCTGTCCGGGGAGAGACACTGCAGCCGGCTGCGGGACCCGTCCATCCAGCCGTTTGGTTTACCGGAGACTTTGTGCATCCATTACTGAGTGAGTACACCCGTGCCATCCAGCACCGTGCCGCGCTGTCCCTGCAACCCTGCACCTCACCGACCCTGCCTCCCCGTCACACCACCGGGCCCCGGGACCACCAACCCCTACCCACGGAGGGGGAAATCAACATCCCAGCTGCTCCCTACCATCTCTCCTGGGATCCCCGTCACCAGCAGCGGTGGTGCCCATCTTCACCACAACCCGTGGGTGGCGTCACGGACTAAATCCCCAAACAAACCACCCCCCTTTTCACTCACGGGCGAGGAGCGCCGCTCGAGTCCCTGGATCCGAGCCACCGAGCAGCAGGTGCAGCGCCGGACCAGAGCGTTAGCGAGCGCAGCCGCCCGCGACATGAACACGGACTAATTGTCCAAGCAAAGTGGATGAAACGTCATGAAATCTCCACCCCTGGTGTGTGTAAAGACGCCGCTGAACTGTGCGCATTTGGTGTTTCTTTCTTTATAAGCTTCAGGATTCACATCAGCACCAAACATGTATCAAATAAGGCGACAATGCATAAAAAATACCGCAGACACACAATAATCACAGGAGATTGTTATTGCGCTCGTGGCGCGGACACCTGCAGAAAAAATTCAGCATTTACGCTATGTGTGAACACGGCCTCAGTGATACATTTTTATTACATTTTTATGGGTTTTAATAAAGAAAAATAATAAATTGCGCCATTTTTTCCCGCCATTTACCGATTGCCATAAATAACCTGATCGCTGTGTTCGGGTCGTTACGATTACAGGGACACCAAATATGTCCATGTTATTTGCTGATTTGTGATGTTTATTATTTTATAAAAAAGTGTAATAAAATTACATTATTCTTTTTTTTTTAATTATTTTTAGTAATTTTATTAGAAGAAAAAAATTTCCTCTCCCTCTAGAATACAGGACATAGAGATGCTGCTCTGTACAATGGAGCTGTGTCCTGTGTAATCTGCTGTGTAATCATAGGCTGCATTGTAGGTTCATTTATGTAAAATCCTCCCTCTGACATCATCCATCCTAGTGGCTCAACAGCTAGAGCAGCTAGGAAAGCCAGGAGGTTGCTGGACACAAGTTTTGAACGTTGCTGGTTTGAATCCAAGGTGGTGAAGATGAAAAAAAAAATGTATTTTTTTCCTCAATTCTTTATAGTAGTTTTATGGGAACAAATTAATCTGACTCCTTCCTTCACCTACATTGAGATACAGTATTTATCTATCTATCTATCTATATCTATCCCTCTGTCTGTCTGTCTATCCCTCTATGATTCTATCTATCTAGCTATGATTCTATCTATCTATGATTCTATCTATCTAGCTATGATTCTATCTATCTAGCTATAATTCTATCTATCTATGATTCTATCTATCTATGATTCTATCTATCTAGCTATGATTCTATCTATCTAGCTATAATTCTATCTAGCTATGATTCTATCTATCTATGATTCTATCTATCTAGCTATGATTCTATCTATGATTCTATCTATCTATGATTCTATGATTCTATCTATCTATGATTCTATCTATCTATGATTCTATCTATCATGTATGTATCTATTATCTGTCATGTATCTATACATCCCTCTATCATCCATCCATCCCACTATCATCCATTCATCCCTCTATCATCCATCCATCCATCCCTCCCTCTATCCCTACCTCTATCCCTCCATTCATCCCTCCATTCATCCCTCTATCATCCATCCATCACTCCCTCTATCCCTTCATTCATCCTTCCATTCATCCCTCCATTCATCCATCCCTCCATCCATCTTTGCAGCTGAATAATCTGCTTCTGGTGTCTCATCTGCAGTATAGAGGTCAAGATTAGAGTTGAGCGCGGTTCGTGGTTCGTGGTTCTTCAGTTCTAGGCTCGAGTGATTTTGGGGGCTGTTCGAGATCGAACTAGAACTCGAGCTTTTTGCAAAAGCTCGATAGTTCTAGATACGTTCGAGAACGGTTCTAGCAGCAAAAAGCAGGGCTTTTTACAGCTAGAGTGTGCAGGAGCCATCGCTGGCAGCCTGCCAGAAGCTGGTAACCAAGATAAACATCTGGTATCCAAGCAAAACGCTTTGGTTAGTAACCCGATGTTTATCTTAGTTACGTGCAGGAAGCCCACACTTTCCCGCTCAGCTCGCTCCGCCCCCTCCTGCCCGCGGCATGTACACATACATACACACACACACACACACACACACACACACACACACATGGTCCCGCTCGGCTTACCTGCGGTGATGAAGTCACGCCATCCCGACCTCAGCGCTGCCACTGTCCTCCATGGCCGCCGCTTGTCACATCACCTTCTCTCGCTTCCGACCCGAGACTGACTAGCGGTGACGTCACGGGCCTCTCGCGATTCTTGGCTGTGAAGGCGCCGGTCATTGAACTCAGTGACAGGGGCTGTCGGCAGTGCTGGAGATCAGCGCAGGTAATGTACCTCGCTGACAGCAGCACTTGTCACCCCCCTGCAGTGACCTGGGCTGACCCATTGATGTTAGCTCAGGTCACTGCACTGCTCTCCCAGCCAATGGGGAACATCCTGCTCTTCATTGACTGGGACAGTGTGGATCGTCATGGCAACCCCTTGGATTACAGCAGACCTGGATTTGTTTTTCATTCTAATAAATTGGTTAAAGAGGGAATGTTTTGGGGAGTGTTTTTTCAAATAAAAATGTGGTTGTCGTCTATTTTTTTTTTATTACTGACTGGGTTGGTGATGTCGGGTATCTGATAGACGCCTGACCTCACCAACCCCAGGGCTTGATGCCAGGTGACATTACACATCCGGTAATAACCCCATATATTACCCCGTTTGCCACCGCACCAGGGCGCGGGATGAGCTGGGGCGAAGCACCAGGATTGGCGCATCTAATGGATGCGCCACTTCTGGGGCGGCTGCGGCATGCTATTTTTAGGCTGGAGAGAGTCCAATAACCATGGACCTCCCTAGTCTGAGAATATCAGGCCCCAGCTGTCTGCTTTACCTTGGCTGGTGATCCAATTTTGAGGGACCCCTACGTGTTTTTTTTTTTAATTATTTATTTAATTTAAAATAACAGCGTGGGGTGCCCTCAGTTTTGGATTACCAGCCAAGGTGAGGTTGCCAGCTGTGGTCTGCAGGCTGCAGCCGTCTGCTTTACCCTAGCTGGCTACAAAACTAGGGGGAACCCTACGTCATTTTTTTTTTCATTTTTTTGGCTAAATACAAAGCTAAGCACCCCTTAGTGCCACATGAAAGGTACCAAAGGGTGCTCCACTTTTTCTCCACTTTTTCTCCACTTTTTCTCCACTTATTTTCCACTTTTTCTCCACTTATTCTCCACTTTTTCTCCGTTTTTTTTCTATGGTCAGTCTACCCATTAGCTCTGCCATGCATACTGTAGCTCTACACCTACTGCACATGTTACTTTATGATTGACATCTCTTTCGTACCAGAGCTGTCTAAGTCTACTCTGACCCCATATTTGTCATTACTATATTGTCCTTGTACTGTATTATGACATTTGTATCATGTGTTTCATTTCTTGCTGTGTTGTAATTTTTTTGCTGCATCCCAATTGTACCTCTACATTGTTCGAGTTTATGTTATTGTTCTCTCACTCTTATGTGATACTGATTATTGTCATTTTTCATGATTACATGCAGATAAGTCCAATCTGACGAAGCGAAGGCTCAGGCCGAAACGTCATTTGTAACTTGTTTTGGACAAAAACATATATGCTTATGAAAAAATTTTTTTTCTTAATACGGACCAATAAAGAGTGATTTTGCATTACTATCCGTTGTGACTTACTGACTTAGTCTGGGAGATATAGAGTGCCGAGGTTACTCACTAATTTTATCTATTATTACCTCTGAGCACCTATATACCAGTGAGCAGAGCTTCCTCTACAGTAGTTCTCCTGATTAGGCATGCCCTTAGCTCATGAGCAGGGCATTGCAGCTTTGGTAGCAACCATTACGACATGGACTCTGCTGCTGTGGACCCGGGGAGAGTGAGTGCAGATTCATTGCACACACACTCCTCACATGAAGGGTCCGCACTCCTAGAAAATGGGGGATACGTTCCCTGAGTGTCTCCCCCCCATATTCTAGACGGTCCAGAGTCGTCGTGGGACCCCTTTATTTTTTTTCTTACAATAAATTGGTGAAAGAAGAAATGTTTTGGGGACTGTTTTTTAAAATAAATTTCTTTTGTCGATTTTTTTTTTTTTGTTTTGTTAGTACTGACAGTTTATGATGTTGGGTATCTAATAGACGCCATGACATCACAAACTGCTGGGCTTGATCTCAGGTGACTTTACAGCTAGTATCAACCCGATTTATTACCCCGTTTGCCACTGCACCAGGGCACGGGATGAGCTGGGGTGAAGCGCCAGGATTGGCGCATCTAGTGGATGCGCCACGTCTGGGGTGCCTGCGGCCTGCTATTTTTAGGCTGTGAAGGCCCAATAACTATGGACCTTCCCACCCTGAGAATACCAGACCACAGCTGTCCGCTTTACCTTGGCTGGTGATCCAATTTGGGGGGGACCCTACTTTTATTGTGTAATTATTAATATTTATAAAATAATTATAAAAAAGAGCCTGAGGGGACCTCCACATTGGATCCCCAACCACGGTAAAGCTGCCAGCTGTGGTTTTCAGGCTACAGCCGTCTGCTTTACCCTAGCTGGCTATCAAAAATGGGGGGACCCAACGTCATTTTTTTTTTTAACCATTTTTTAAATAGAAAAAATTAATGGGCTTCCCTGTATTTTGATTGCCAACCAAGGTAACGGCAGGCAGATGGGGGTGGCAACCTATAGCTGTCTGCTTTATCTGCGCTGAGAATCAAAAATACCGCGGAGCGCTACGTCATTTTTTTAAAGATTTATTTTTACAGCACAGTGATGTCCAGCAATCAAAATGCAGGGAAGCCCATTTTATTTTTAGTTATTTAAATAAATAATTAAAAAAAATATATATGGGCTCCCGCTGCATTTTTTGTATTGCTGGCTAACGGTAATCCAAGCAGCTACTGGCTGCTAACCCCCACTGCTTGGTGTTACCTTCACTGGCAATGGAAAATCCAGGGAAGCATTTTTTATTTTTTTTGCCAAAAAACTACAAAAAAAAGGACGTGAGCTTCGCCATATTTTTGTATGCTAGCCAGGTACAGCAGGCAGCCACGGGCTGCCACCAACCCCCAGTTGCCTATTTGTACCCGGCTGGGAACCAAAAATATAGGGAAGCCCGTTTTTTTTTAATTATTTCACTTATTTCATGAAATAATTAAAAAAGAAATGACGTGGGCTTCGCCCCATTTTTGTGTCCAGCCGGGTACAACTAGGCAGCTGGGGATTGGAATCCGCAGCACAGGTTAGCCCGAGGTTTTTGGGCGCCTCTACTGCGGATTTCAGTCCGCAGCCGTCCCAGAAAATGGCGCTCTCATAGAAGCGCCATCATCTGGCGCTGTATCCAACTCTTCCAACAGCCCTGGAGCCGGGTGGCTTGTTGGGTAAACATGAGTTAATACTGGCTTTGTTTTACTAGCCAGTATTAAGCCAGAGATTCTTAATGTCAGGCACGTTTGACCCGGCCATTAAGAATCTCCAATAAAGGGTTAAAAAAAACACCACACAGAGAAAAAATACTTTAATAGAAATAAATACACAGACACATTAGAGACTCCATCTTTATTACCCCCTGTCAGCCCTCCACGATCCTGTCTTCTTTCTTTCTAGTGTAGTAGTAGTGACGATTGTAGTGAGGATGAGATTCACCAGCTCATGACTTGGGGCTGGGGAACCTCCATCCTCACTACAATCCTCACTAGTGTAGTAGTAGTGACGATTGTAGTGAGGATGAGATTCACTAGCTCATGACTTGGGGCTGGGGAACCTCCATCCTCACTACAATCCTCACTAGTGTAGTAGTAGTGACGATTGTAGTGAGGATGAGATTCACCAGCTCATGACTTGGGGCTGGGGAACCTCCATCCTCACTACAATCCTCACTAGTGTAGTAGTAGTGACGATTGTAGTGAGGATGAGATTCACCAGCTCATGACTTGGGGCTGGGGAACCTCCATCCTCACTACAATCCTCACTAGTGTAGTAGCAGTGACGATTGTAGCGAGGATGAGATTCACCAGCTCATCACTTGGGGCTGGGGAACCTCCATCCTCACTACAATCCTCACTACAATCTGGAAGCAGCGTGCAGCCTTCACTCCATGAGTGATCAGTGCTGGCTGTCAGCGGTAACAGCGGTAACGCTGACAGACGCATTACCATAGCAACGGTGCTCTCGGAGCCGGAGTGACATCACCGCTAACTGCGTTGCTATGGCAACGGTGATCTCCGTTAATGACCGGCTGTGTCAGCCGGTCCCTAACGGAACGGGGAGTCGACCGTGTGCTAGAGCATGTCGCTGGTACACGGCGATACACATATGTGCACCGTGTACCGGAGAGATGCACTCGCAGGTCCTACATGACGTGTCATAGTCATGTGACGAGTCTGTAGCCAATGAGATAATAGCCACGTGACTGGTCACATGGCTATTTTGACGTCACGATAGGTCCTGCATCTCTGCTGGCAGTGCCGGTCACCGGGAGGATTCAGCGATCATCGGATGGAATAGCGGCAGGAGACAGAGTGCAGAAGGGATCGCGAGGACCGGTAAGTGTTATGGCAATGTTTATTAACTGTGTACATTTATCATGCATTTTTATGTGTTTGTGATTGCCTCCCATTCTAGCCTATACGTTCGAGTTCGGTTCGTCGAACGTTCGACGAACCGAACTCGAACGGGACCCCCGTTCGTCGAGCCGACCTCGAGCCGAACCGGGACCGGTTCGCTCATCTCTAGTCAAGATAACAAAATCTTCCTATGGGTTTCAATAGAGGCAGTAGCTCAGTGGTAAAGCTGCTGCCTTTGAAACAATGAACTCACAGTTCCACCGAAAATCCAGAGCCAATGATAATTTAATTTAATTTATTCACTGCACTGAGGGGAGGAGCCGGGACATCAGCTGTGAGCCGCGGGACCTCTAAAATCGCGGCAGTCCCGCAGAATCCGGGACGGTTGGGAGGTATGCCGGTAGCTACACTACTGAACCCGTACAATGAAGGCACAAAGCAGATGGGAAAACTCATCTGTGTTTGTAGCTTGTGGACCGGAGAAACGACTGTGAAGAGATCCAGCTCAGGGGATCCATCCATCCATAAAATAAAAAAAGTGTAAACCATGAGCGAACTTCGGTGCAAGCGATGAGTCCAGGGGAGAAAGAGAGGAGTCCAGAGGAGAAAGCGAGGTGTCCAGGGGAGAAAGCGAGGAGTCCAGAAGAGAAAGCGAGGAGTCCAGAGGAGAAAGCTAGGAGTCCAGAAGAGAAAGCGAGGAGTCCAGAAGAGCCAGCGAAGAGTCCAGAGGAGCCAGCAAAGAGTCCAGCGCAGCCAGCAAAGAGTCCAGAGGAGCCAGCAAAGAGTCCAGAGGAGCCAGCAAAGAGTCCAAAGAAGCCAGCAAAGAGTCCAGCGCAGCCAGCGAAGACTCCAGAGGAGCCAGCGAGGAGTCCAGAGAAGCCAGCGAGGGTTCCAGCGGACTGCAGGGGAGCCAGCGAGGAGTCCAGAGGAGCCAGCGAGGAGTCCAGGGAAGCCAGCGAGGAGTCCAGGGAAGCCAGCGAGGAGTCCAGAGGAGCCAGCGAAGAGTCCAGGGAAGCCAGCGAGGAGTCCAGGGAAGCCAGCGAGGAGTCCAGAGGAGCCAGCGAGGAGTCCAGAGGAGCCAGCGAGGAGTCCAGAGGAGCCAGCAAGGAGTCCAGAGGAGCCAGCAAGGAGTCCAGAGGCGCCAGCAAGGAGTCCAGAGGCACCAGCAAGGAGTCCAGAGGAATCCAGCGCAGCCAACGAGGAGTCCAGAGGAGTCCAGGGGAGCTAGTGAGGTGTCCAGAGGAGCCAGCGAGCAGTCCAGGGGAGCCAGCGAGGAGTCCAGAGGAGTCCAGACAAACCAGCGAGGAGTCCAGAGTAGTCCACAAGAGCCAGCGAGGAGTCCAGGGGAGAAAGCGAGGAGTCCAGGGGAGAAAGCGAGGAGTCCAGAGGAGCCAGCGAGGAGTCCAGAGGAGAAAGCGAGGAGTCTAGGGGAGAAAGCGAGGAGTCCAGGGGAGAAAGCGAGGAGTCCAGGGGAGAAAGCGAGGAGGAGTCCAGGGGAGAAAGCGAGGAGGAGTCCAGGGGAGAAAGCGAGGAGGAGTCCAGGGGAGAAAGCGAGGAGGAGTCCAGGGGAGAAAGCGAGGAGGATTCCAGGGGAGAAAGCGAGGAGGATTCCAGGGGAGAAAGCGAGGAGGATTCCAGGGGAGAAAGCGAGGAGTCCAGGGGAGAAAGCGAGGAGTCCAGAGGAGCCAGCGAAGAGTCCAGAGGAGAAAGCGAGGAGTCCAGGGGAGAAAGCGCGAAGTCCAGGGGAGAAAGCGAGAAGTCCAGGGGAGAAAGCGAGAAGTCCAGGGGAGAAAACGAGGAGTCCAGGGGAGAAAGCGAGGAGTCCAGGGGAGAAAGCGAGGAGTCCCGGGGAGAAAGCGAGGAGTCCCGGGGAGAAAGCGAGGAGTCCAGGGAACCAGCGAGGAGTCCAGCGGAGCCAGCGAGGCGTCCAGAGGAGCCAACGAGGAGTCCAGAGGAGCCAGCAAGAAGTCCAGGGGAGCCAGCGAGGAGTCCAGCGCAGCCAGCAAGGCGTCCAGAAGAGCCAGCGAGAAGTCCAGAGGACTCCAGGGGAGCCAGCGAGGAGTCCAGAGGAACCAGAAAGGAGTCCAGGGGAGCCAGTGAGGAGTCCAGAGGAGCCAGCGAGGAGTCCAGGGGAGTCAGCGAGAAGTCCAGGGGAGCCAGCGACGAGTCCAGCGCAGCCACCGATGAGTCCAGAGAAGTCCAGAGGAGCCAGCGAGGAGTCCAGAAAAGCCAGCGAGGAGTCCAGAAAAGCCAGCGAGGAGTCCAGGGGAGTCAGCAAGAAGCCCAGGGAAGCCAGCGAGAAGCCCAGGGAAGCCAGCGAGGAGTCCAGTGCAGCCAGCGAGGAGTCCAGCACAGCCAGCGAGGAGTCCAGAGGAGACAGCGAGAAGTCCAGAGGAGCCAGTGAGGAGTCCAGAGGAGTCCAGCGCAGTAAAACGAGGTGTCCAGGGGAGCCAGCAAGGTGTCCAGGGAAGCCAGCGAGGAGTCCAGGGGAGCCAGCGAGGAGTCCAGAGGAGCCAGCGAGGAGTCCAGGGGAGCCAGCGAGGAGTCCAGAGGAGCCAGCGAGGAGTCCAGAGGCGCCAGCAAGGAGTCCAGAGGTGCCAGCAAGGAGTCCAGAGGCGCCAGCAAGGACTCCAGAGGAGTCCAGAGCAGCCAACGAGGAGTCCAGAGGAGTCCAGGGGAGCTAGCGAGGAGTCCAGAGGAACCAGCAGTGAGTCCAGAGGAGCCAGCGAGGAGACCAGGGGAGCCAGCGAGGAGTCCAGAAGAGCCAGCGAGGAGTCCAGAGGAGCCAGTGAGAAGTCCAGTGGAGCCAACAAGGAGTCCATAGGAGCCAACGAGGAGTCAAGAAAAAAACAGCGAGGAGTCCAGAGGGGTCAGCAAGGAATCCAGACAAACCAGCGAGGAGTCCAGGGGAGCCAGCAAGGCGTCCAGAAGAGCCAGCGAGAAGTCCTGTTATGGACAAGATTATGAATTATTATGAGTATATAAGAGTTACATGGAGATATCCATAAAGAACAGGATTTAAGATGGTGTTTGAACTGTACCCCACATATATCTTGGCATAAGACTCAGACAGACAGTCTGGGCTATTCTTGTGACCAGTGAATCATGCTGACATTGCTTAATATAAATGAGGAACCAAGCACATTACAGTAAATTGTATATCACAGAATAAGCTGTTCTACTTTATCCAATAGGAGACGTGTTACGTATTCTTGGCACCTAGCCAATAAGGTTATATATATTTGTACAACTTCCGGAAATAAATCAGTCTTACTTTCTATTCATATCTGAGCACGTCTCTGGTGTGTGAAAGAGTGGTTATGCATGCTACCACGAGTGACTCATAATTTGGACTGCAGACAGTTTAAGAGGGATGCATGATTAGATTGCATCAACCTAAATTACGGCCTTATCATTTGGCGCCCAACGAACCTTAGGACGGAGCTCTGGATGGCGGACAGCCGTGCTGACACCTTCAGTCGATAGGCAACTACGCGAGAGGTGGAGGTGCACACTCCAAATGCAGGTGAGAAAATTTGTATAATCTCACCTTGCAAACCTCATGCGTGTACTTGCATTTCGAAGGGGGGGTTGGGCTGTCCCAGTCTAGACACCTAATGACCGCCATCTCGCATGAGATAAGCCGTCCTAAGAGATCCCACACCAAGGTGGTCAGGTTCACCTTAAGCTGTCTGTATAAATTGTAAATCACATGAAACGTAATGTGGTTTTTGTCTGCTCTTTGAGAAAAGCAGAAGTTCTATGTTTTATTTTTCTCTGACTTAACGGCAGGAGAAAATGAGGAAGTTGTTATATACGTTGGATATATATGGTTATATCTGCAGGTGAGATCAGCCACCTGGATGGTGTATATAGTGTCCTTATTGTTATGTCATTGTGTTGACCTGTGTCTACCTGTTGAAATGTCTGTCTATTTGCAGCAGGTGGAGTACTTGCTGGTTTACGGGAAAAAGAGGAAGTGTCACGTAATGTAGTGAGAGCTGTCTTTGAGTGAAGAAAAAAAAAAATCCTCTGAAGCTGTTTATTCTATGAGTAAAGGAAAAATGTACTTTGAAGTATGCTGTTTATGTATACTGGTTATGCATATAGTGTATACACTGGTGTGTGACGTGTCCGGTCGATAGTCAGTAATTGATAAATCTAAAGGGCAGGTACAGGTGTCATGGTAAGAGTCCTGACTGTATCCTGGTGCGTCTTCCACAGAGAGGAGACGATAGGGGGATTGGTTTTGTCCAATACAGCGTCATGGTGAGATCCTGACTGTATTTGGTGGAATTTGATGTTCTCTCCGCGATCCTAGGTAGGAGGAACATTGGCAGAATCCTGGTGCGTCTTCCACAGAGAGGAGACGATAGGGGGATTGGTTTTGGCCGGTACAGCGTCATGGTGAGACCCTGACTGTATCCGGTGGAATTTGATGTTCTCTACGATCCTAGGTAGGAGGAACATTGGCAGAATCCCGTGACTTTGGTTTTAAACAGTATTATTGATGTTCTGGACGGACCGTTAGAATAAGGTGTATATAGTGTGAACAGAGGTTACTGGTACATGAAGTAAGAGATAGTGAGGGTGAATTTAGTATCTATCACCCACGTGACACTTCCTGGTAGGACAACCCGTTTGTGTTTGTGGTTTGTGGACTGAGGTAGAAATTCTGTGTATTCTGTGGATGTGTATAGTCTATGGTCCAGAAGAGGAAGTGGATTACGGCATAGCAGACATCCAGATTGACGTGTTAGTTTTGGGTCGTATACCCTTGAAGCATGGGGTCTAATCAGTCCACACCTGTCAAGTTAACGGCAGAAGAATTAGTAAGCGAACGAGAAGGAATGGAAAGATGTTTTGTTAAACAAGCGAGGGATCTTGAAAGATAAAGATCTCCTTATGGATGCTGAGGCATGGTATAGAACGCCAAAAGATGTTAGAAAATTGGCATGGAAAGAGGGATAGAGATGGTAGATATTTCTATATTGCATCAGCTCAGAAAATGGCACCTCAGGAAGTGGCCAAGCCCAGTAGGAAACAACGCCCCCTCCTCATAAGTCGTCCCCAGAGGGTTGGACTTGTGTAGTTTGTCCCCCTGCCCACCAAACGCCCTCCCTAGCCTGCCCAGACGTCATTTCAGGTTGGGCCGCACCTAGTTCCCTTTTCCAGCCATCTTAAGTCCCAAGGCCACTGGCCTATTTGTTGCTGGAGCAACAGAAGCCACCGAGGGGGGGCAGGAAGATGACAGGTGCTGTCCTTATTTGAGGACGTCAGGCCACACATGGCATCGCACCATTATTCCGATAGTCCCAGACAAAACCGCCATAAATATGTGACATGGAAGCCTCAAGAGGCTGCAGTCCTTGTGAAGGAACACTGAGATATATACACCTATGAGTGACGTGCCATCAATAATTGATGTTTGATACCTTGGACCTGATCTTCGGGGATAGAAGATTTGAAAGGGGGGGGGTTGTCTATGTACAGGTGCAGTGTTAAGGAAAAAGTGGGAGAAAGAGCCCTGACTGTTAGACTGTTACCTGGTACGGTTTTCCTGCTAAGCAGTGAGTTGAACGTTGTATGCGTACTCACTGGTCTTGTTTTAGTGGATGTCAATGTATTCTTACCTAGAATTGAATACATTCTCATGGAGGTGTATGTATGTCGTGAATTCTCTCCTTGACATAATATCTCAAATATATAGTTTTTCCTGGAAGATGTTTTCACCCAGATTAAAGCTGGGGATTCTTTCTGGCCAGTAATGAAGCCAGGTTTGCCGGTTTACAGTGAGGGTGTGTGTACCTTATCACCCAAGTGACACTGAAAGATGTTTTATGTATAATGCACGCAGTTTTTGGTGTATAACACCGTAGGGTTGAAAAGGAAAGGGGAAAAAAAAAAAAAAAGGGAAGTGTTAGTTTCTATTTCAGTGTCCTGTGAATGTATGTATGTTGAAATGGAGAATTCTCCCAGAAGGGGGGGAGGTTAGATGACACTGAATACACTATGTGTATTTTACCTGTCTGTGGAGCACTGTGTCCACGTAAGCCCACCCCATTATTTTCTGTTCTGAATGTAGATTTCTTTCTGTCACTCAGTGTTTTACCCAGCCTGGGGTATGGTATGGGGATATTATTGCAGGGTCTGACAGGAGATAGGGATACGCTGGAGGCTCGGCCCTGACCACCATCAGGTCTACCGTCGAGATGAGGGCGAGTACAGGGTCCCTAGTTACAGGGTCAGTCCAGGGGTCCCTATATAATCCATATTCCCGGTGACAGATTGAATACCTCCTGAATGTAGATGTCATAATACATGTCACTCCCTCCCAGGACTCTTCAGACGCCATTTTTGGCCAACACCTACTTCCTCTTTTAGCGGCTGTTTATCGGTAATTATCTTTAGTGGACGCTTTAACTCAGACACTACATAGTTCATCTTTAGACGCCATTTTAGTCCAGCCGACACCCAGTTCCCCATTTTTTGTTTATGCAGCCAAAGTCACTGCTCTGTTTATTGCTGACATAGCAGGGACTGCAGAGGGGGGAGACAGGGACCTGGAACACACACACTCCATGTTTGGTCATATATGCAGTTTTTCCCACTAATGAACCTTAGCAGAGGTTATTGCTGATAGTCCTGTGGAAACCTTTTCCCTTCACTTTTGCATGTTTGTTACAGTTTAGTAGACCATATAGACTGCTCACTATTAGTCCTGGTGGACAGTGAATATTTTTCTGCCTATGGCAGTTGTTACTTAAGCCTAGGTTTGAGATATTCTCACTTGTATGTTATCCTGCCGGTAGCTTGCACAAGAGTTCCCTGATAGAGAGGGTGGAGGTTCATGTGGTCCCAAGGGGACATTGATCTTCAGGAGTTGGCATATATTAGGGTTTTCGTTGGCAGCACCCAGTAATCCTTTGTGTCTTAGTTTGCAGGGTCTGAAAGGAGATAGGGATACGCTGGAGGCTCGGCCCTGACCACCATCAGGTCTACCGTCGGGATGAGGGAGAGTGCAGGGCCCCCAGTTACAGGGTCAGCACAGGAGAGGTGGAGTAGATACGCTCCACTGCTTTTTCCTAGTTGTGTAGATGCAGTCAGGGGGTGCTGCTTGCTGGTTTCCAAACCCTCTTGTGCTCTTTTCTCTTTCCCCGGGATTTTAGGGGATTTTAGTTTTTAGAATTTCAGTGTTCTCCTGACCCCAAAGTTACACCCATTGCTCTTTCTTACAAACCTGGGTATAGTCCTTTGTATCAGGTCTCCGAGAGCCCATATGCAAACAACTACAGCTGGTAACACCTGAGTTACAGTCACAGTCACCTGAGTTACAGTCACAGTCACCTGAAGAGTATCATCACGTCATCTCCAGCCCAGAAGTCATTCTACCTGTTTGCCATGGAGGAAGACAGCAGCCCTTTGAACACTACTCAGCCAGATTGAACACCAACCTAAAGCACCAGTTGAAGATCAGTGCCCGTATGACATCACTGCTCCCTGACAAAGTCACCATCTCCCGGTGTGGGGTCCTTAATCCTGCTGAACTTCTCCCTCTTCCAAGGGGGGAGTGTCCCACCTCTGACACCTTGGTGGAAGAGGTAGTCGACTCTGGCATAGTTGAGGAAACTCTGGATTCGATACAGTGACTTAACACCTTTGGACCCTGACTTAACATCTTTGCGGATGGATCAAGATGTGCATCAAGAAGACGGTTCCACATGGGTATGGTGCTGGTAGCAGAAGACGCTGTGCTGATAGAGCAGTCGCTACCCGCATGCCTGTCTGTAAAGAAGCAGATGTATGTGCTCTCGCTGAAGCCTGCAAGATGGCAGCCAGCATCTACTCTGTGGAGGACAAGAGACTTGATCACTGCCAATGGAACTGTACGCCGCCATGAGGCCATAGAAGAACGGATGGAAGCTTTGCTATTGCCAGACAGAGTCGCGGTGAGCAGGGTTGAGGCCTACATTGGAAGAGTCAAGGGAAGCAGTAAGAAGTGCCCTCACTGACAGAACAGCCAAAGAAGCCCCAAGACCACTTACCAGAGAAACAGTCTGTCAATCTGTGCTTTTCGAATGACCCAGAGGTGAAGAAGAAAGGAAAGATGGAAAGTCTTGAGAAAACGTTGTCCTGACCCTACAAGAGCAAGTCCCAGAAGAAGAAGAGGACTGAGATAGGGTGCAGCTGTGGGCTCCCGGAGACCATGGAAAGTGGCTAGTGACCTGCTTTCACTGCCAGCCAAAGAGAGATGGCAGGCCTTAGACACAGAACTGACTCTACACACCCCATACCAGCCACAGAATAGAGGGAAGGTTGGGAGGATGGGGCAGTGTAGAAGGCAAGGGCATGAGAGTCTTCGCTTGCATTGTTCAGTGTCAGACACACCCCAGCAGGGATCACTAGGTTGAGACCCTATGAAATCCTGTTTAGAAGTACCCCCAGATACTTCAACTAAGCTTGTTGTTGTTTAAACATGTGCCTAATACACGTTTTTGAGTTTTCTCCTCCAGATCCAACCAGATCTAGATTTCTCTCTCTTTTCTTTTTCTCTCTCCTCTTTTCCTCTCTCTTTTTCTCTCTCTTTTCTCTTTTCCTCTCTCTCTCTCCCTCTCTTCTCAATCTTTCTCTCTCTCTTTCTCTCTCTCTTCTCTCACTCTTTTTCTTTCGGACGGAGATCCATGCATTCCACTACAAAGAGATGTCGGACCTGCCTGAGACCAGGAGATGGCTGTCTTCCCTCTTCTACCCGATACTTTGTGCCAGGATGATGATATCTAAGCATGTGGACTGGAAGACGACTCTACATCCCACCTTTGATGTCCCACCATTACCGCCTGAGGACTGAGGAGCATGAGACTCTGAGTGAACCCAACCCTGATAAATATTAGCCAATTAAAGGACTACTGCCACGTTCCCCCTTCCTGAATAACGTGGGCCAGCGGAACATAGCCATGAGGACAGTCTAGAGAATACGATCAGGATCTGGCTTCCTATGCATAGTCTGTTGGGTGGGAAGATTCATCCACAAGGGATGGGGTATCTCGTATGTGAGTGAGGTAACCATCGGCATTAGGACAGATCAATAGACTCGGGAAAAGTAAGGAAAGACTTTTTGGCTATCTCCAAAGGGGGGACTGTTATGGACAAGATTATGAATTATTATGAGTATATAAGAGTTACATGGAGATATCCATAAAGAACAGGATTTAAGATGGTGTTTGAACTGTACCCCACATATATCTTGGCATAAGACTCAGACAGACAGTCTGGGCTATTCTTGTGACCAGTGAATCATGCTGACATTGCTTAATATAAATGAGGAACCAAGCACATTACAGTAAATTGTATATCACAGAATAAGCTGTTCTACTTTATCCAATAGGAGACATGTTACGTATTCTTGGCACCTAGCCAATAAGGTTATATATATTTGTACAACTTCCGGAAATAAATCAGTCTTACTTTCTATTCATATCTGAGCACGTCTCTGGTGTGTGAAAGAGTGGTTATGCATGCTACCACGAGTGACTCATAATTTGGACTGCAGACAGTTTAAGAGGGATGCACGATGGAATGGCATCAACCTAAATTACGGCCTTATCAGTCCAGAGGACTCCAGGGGAGCCAGCGAGGAGTCCAGAGGAACCAGCAAGGAGTCCAGGGGAGCCAGTGAGGAGTCCAGAGGAGCCAGCGACGAGTCCAGCGCAGCCACCGATGAGTCCAGAGTAGTCCAGAGGAGCCAGCGAGGAGTCCAGAGGACTCCAGAGGAGCCAGCGAGGAGTCCAGAAAAGCCAGCGGGGAGTCCAGGGGAGTCAGCAAGAAGCCCAGGGAAGCCAGCGAGGAGTCCAGAGGAGTCCAGCACAGCCAGTGAGGATTCCAGAGGAGCCAGCGAGAAGTCCAGAGGAGCCAGTGAGGAGTCCAGAGGAGCCAGTGAGGAGTCCAGAGGAGTCCAGCGCAGTGAAACGAGGTGTCCAGGGGAGCCAGCGAGGTGTCCAGGGGAGCCAGCGAGGAGTCCAGAGGAGCCAGCGAGGAGTCCAGAGGCGCCAGCAAGGACTCCAGAGGAGTCCAGCACAGCCAACGAGAAGTCCAGAGGAGCCAGCGAGGAGTCCAGAGGACTCCAGAGGAGCCAGCGAGGAGTCCAGAAAAGCCAGCGAGGAGTCCAGAGGAGCCAGCGAGAAGTCCAGAGGAGCCAGTGAGGAGTCCAGAGGAGTCCAGCGCAGTGAAATGAGGTGTCCAAGGGAGCCAGCGAGGTGTCCAGGGAAGCCAGCGAGGAGTCCAGAGGAGCCAGCGAGGAGTCCAGAGGCGCCAGCAAGGACTCCAGAGGAGTCCAGCGCAGCCAACGAGGAGTCCAGAGGAGTCCAGGGGAGCTAGCAAGGAGTCCAGAGGAACCAGCAGTGAGTCCAGAGGAGCCAGCGAGGAGACCAGGGGAGCCAGCGAGGAGTCCAGAGGAGCCAGCGAGGAGTCCAGAGGAGCCAGTGAGAAGTCCAGTGGAGCCAACGAGTCCATAGGAGCCAACGAGGAGTCAAGAAAAAAACAGCGAGGAGTCCAGAGGGGCCAGCAAGGAATCCAGACAAACCAGCGAGGAGTCCAGGGGAGCCAGCGAGGAGTCGATGGGAGCAAGCGAGGAGTCCATGGGAGCCAGCGAGGAGTCCATGGGAGCCAGCGAGGAGTCCAGAGGAGGGGAGCCAAGGGGGGTCCAGAGGAGCCAGCGAGGAGTCCAGAGGAGGGGAGCCAGCAAGGAGTCCAGAGGAGGGGAGCTAGTGAGGAGTCCAGAGGAGCCAGCAAGGAGTCCAGGGGAGCCAGCGAAGAGTCCAGCACAGCCAGCGAGGAGTCCAGCGCAGCCAGCGAGGAATCCAGCGCAGCCACGAGGAATCCAGAGCAGCCAGCGAGGAGTCCAGAGGAGCCAGCGAGGAGTCAAGGGGAGCCAGCGAGGAGTCCAGGGGAGCTAGCGAGGAGTCCAGGGGAGCCAGCGAGGAGTCCAGGGGAGCCAGCGAGGAGTCCAGAGGAGCCAGCGAGGAGTCCAGGGGAGCCAGCGAAGAGTCCAGCACAGCCAGCGAGGAATCCAGCGCAGCCACGAGGAATCCAGAGCAGCCAGCGAGGAGTCCAGAGGAGCCAGCGAGGAGTCAAGGGGAGCCAGCGAGGAGTCCAGGGGAGCTAGCAAGGAGTCCAGGGGAGCCAGCGAGGAGTCCAGGGGAGCTAGCAAGGAGTCCAGGGGAGCCAGCGAGGAGTCCAGAGGAGCCAGCGAGGAGTCCAGAGGAGCCAGCGAAGAGTCCAGCACAGCCAGCGAGGAGTCCAGCGCAGCCAGCGAGGAATGCAGCGCAGCCAGCGAGGAGTCCAGATGAGCCAGCGAGGAGTCCAGATGAGCCAGCGAGGAGTCTAGGGGGCTCCAGGTGAGCCAGCGAGGAGTCCAGGGAAGCCATCGAGGAGTCCAGGGGAGCCAGCGAGGAGTCCAGGGGAGCCAGCGAGGAGTCCAGAGGCGCCAGCAAGGAGTCCAGAGGCACCAGCAAGGAGTCCAGAGGCACCAGCAAGGAGTCCAGAGGCACCAGCAAGGAGTCCAGAGGCACCAGCAAGGAGTCCAGAGGCACCAGCAAGGAGTCCAGAGGCACCAGCAAGGAGTCCAGAGGCACCAGCAAGGAGTCCAGAGGAGTCCAGCGCAGCCAACAAGGAGTCCAGAGGAGACCAGGGGAGCCAGCGAGGAGACCAGGGGAGCCAGCGAGGAGACCAGGGGAGCCAGCGAGGAGTCCAGAGGAGCCAGTGAGGAGACCAGGGGAGCCAGCGAGGAGTCCAGAGGAGCCAGCGAGGAGTCCAGAAGAGCCAGCAAGAAGTCCAGTGGAGCCAACAAGGAGTCCATAGGAGCCAACGAGGAGTCAAGATAAACCAGCGAGGAGTCCAGAGGGGCCAGCGAGGAATCCAGACAAACCAGCGAGGAATCCAGACAAGCCAGCGAAGAGTCCATGGGAGCCAGCGAGGAGTCCATGGGAGCCAGCGAGGAGTCCATGAGAGCCAGCGAGGAGTCCAGAGGAGCCAGCGAGGAGTCCAGAGGAGGGGAGCCAAGGGGGAGTCCAGAGGAGCCAGCGAGGAGTCCAGAGGAGCCAGCGAGAAGTCCAGGGGAGCCAGCGAAGAGTCCAGCGCAGCCAGCGAGGAGTCCAGCACAGCCAGCGAGGAGTCCAGTGGAGCCAGCGAGGAGTCCAGAGGAGCCAGCGAGGAGTCCAGGGGGCTCCAGGTGAGCCAGCGAGGAGTCCAGGGGAGCCAGCGAGGAGTCCAGGGGAGCCAGCGAGGATTCCAGAGGAGCCAGCGAGGAGTCCAGGGGAGCCAGCGAAGAGTCCAGGGGAGCCAGCGAAGAGTCCAGGGGAGCCAGCGAAGAGTCCAGCGCAGCCAGCGAGGAATCCAGCGCAGCCAGCGAGGAGTCCAGAGGAGCCAGCGAGGAGTCCAGAGGAGCCAGCGAGGAGTCCAGGGGAGCCAGCGAGGAGTCCAGAGGAGCCAGCGAGTAGTCCAGAGGAGCCAGCGAAGAGTCCAGGGGAGCCAGCGAAGAGTCCAGGGGAGCCAGCGAAGAGTCCAGCACAGCCAGCGAGGAGTCCAGCGCAGCCAGCGAGGAATCCAGCGCAGCCAGCGAGGAATCCAGCGCAGCCAGCGAGGAGTCCAGAGGAGCCAGCGAGAAGTCCAGATGAGCCAGCGAGGAGTCCAGATGAGCCAGCGAGGAGTCCAGGGGGCTCCAGGTGAGCCAGCAAGGAGTCCAGGGGAGCCAGCGAGGAGTCCAGCGCAGCCAACGAGGAGTCCAGAGGAGTCCAGCGCAGCCAGCAAGGAGTCCAGCGCAGCCAGCGAGGAATCCAGCGCAGCCAGCGAGGAGTCCAGAGGAGCCAGCGAGAAGTCCAGATGAGCCAGCGAGGAGTCCAGAGGAGCCAGCGAGGAGTCCAGGGGGCTCCAGGTGAGCCAGCGAGGAGTCCAGGGGAGCCAGCGAGGAGTCCAGGGGAGCCAGAGAGGAGTCCAGAGGAGCCAGCGAGGAGTCTAGGGGAGCCAGCGAGGAGTCCAGGGGAGCCAGCGAAGAGTCCAGTACAGCCAGCGAGGAGTCCAGCGCAGCCAGCGAGGAATCCAGCACAGCCACAAAGAATCCAGCGCAGCCAGCGAGGAGTCCAGAGGAGCCAGCGAGGAGTCCAGAGGAGAAAGCGAGGAGTCAAGAGGAGAAAGCGAGGAGTCCAGAGGAGAAAGCGAGGAGTCCAGGGGAGAAAACGAGGAGTCCAGGGGAGAAAACGAGGAGTCCAGGGGAGAAAACGAGGAGTCCAGGGGAGAAAACGAGGAGTCCAGGGGAGAAAGCGAGGAGTCCAGGGGAGTAAGCGAGGAGTCCAGGGGAGAAAGCGAGGAGTCCAGGGGAGAAAGCGAAGAGTCCAGAGGAGAAAGCGAGGAGTCCAGAGGAGAAAGCGAGGAGTCCAGAGGAGAAAGCGAGGAGTCCAGGGGAGAATGCGAGGAGTCCAGGGGAGAATGCGAGGAGTTCAGGGGAGAATGCGAGGAGTCCAGAAGAGCCAGCGAAAAGTGCAGAGGACTCCAGGGGAGCCAGCGAGGAGTCCAGAGGAACCAGCAAGGAGTCCAGGGGAGCCAGTGAGGAGTCCAGAGGATCCAGCGAGGAGTCCAGGGGAGTCAGCAAGAAGCCCAGGGAAGCCAGCGAGGAGTCCAGCGCAGCCAGCGAGGAGTCCAGAGGAGACAGCGAGAAGTCCAGAGGAGCCAGCGAGGAGTCCAGAGGAGCCAGCGAGGAATCCAGAGGAGCCAGTGAGGAGTCCAGAGGAGCCAGCAAGGAGTCCAGAGGAGTCCAGCGCAGCCAACGAGGAGTCCAGAGGAGTCCACAGGAGCTAGCGAGGAGTCCAGAGAAGCCAGCAATGAGTCCAGAGGAGTCCACGGGAGCTAGCGAGGAGTCCAGAGGAGCCAGTGAGGAGACCAGGGGAGCCAGCGAGGAGTCCAGAGGAGCCAGCGAGAAGTCCAGTGGAGCCAACAAGGAGTCCATAGGAGCCAGCGAGGAGTCCATGGGAGCCAGCGAGGAGTCCATGGGAGCCAGCGAGGAGTCCAGAGGAGGGGAGCTAGCGAAGAGTCCAGAGGAGCCAGCGAAGAGTCCAGAGGAGCCAGCGATGAGTCCAGAGGAGCCAGCGAAGAGTCCAGAGGAGCCAGCGAAGAGTCCAGCGCAGCCAGCGAGGGTTCCAGGGGACTCCAGGGAAGCCGAGGAGTCCAAGGGAGCCAGCGAGGAGTCCAGAGGAGCCAGCAAGGAGTCCAGGGGAGCCAACGAGGAGTCCAGGGATGCCAACGAGGAGTCCAAGGAAGCCAACGAGGAGTCCAGGGAAGCCAACGAAGAGTCCAGCGGAGCCAGCGTAGAGTCCAGCGGAGCCAGCGAAGAGTCCAGCGGAGCCAGCGAAGAGTCCAGAGGAGCCAGCGAGTAGTCCAGAGGAGCCAGCGAAGAGTCCAGGGGAGCCAG
The DNA here is from genome assembly GCF_048569485.1 of Anomaloglossus baeobatrachus. Classification (NCBI taxonomy): domain Eukaryota; kingdom Metazoa; phylum Chordata; class Amphibia; order Anura; family Aromobatidae; genus Anomaloglossus; species Anomaloglossus baeobatrachus. The sequence continues at coordinate 4,373,505 of NC_134357.1, forward strand.
CGAAGAGTCCAGGGGAGCCAGCGAAGAGTCCAGCACAGCCAGCGAGGAGTCCAGAGGAGCCAGCGAGGAGTCCAGGGGAGCCAGCGAGGAGTCCAGGGGAGCCAGCGAGGAGTCCAGAGGAGCCAGCGAGTAGTCCAGAGGAGCCAGCGAAGAGTCCAGGGGAGCCAGCGAAGAGTCCAGGGGAGCCAGCGAAGAGTCCAGCACAGCCAGCGAGGAGTCCAGCGCAGCCAGCGAGGAATCCAGCGCAGCCAGCGAGGAATCCAGCGCAGCCAGCGAGGAGTCCAGAGGAGCCAGCGAGAAGTCCAGATGAGCCAGCGAGGAGTCCAGATGAGCCAGCGAGGAGTCCAGGGGGCTCCAGGTGAGCCAGCAAGGAGTCCAGGGGAGCCAGCGAGGAGTCCAGCGCAGCCAACGAGGAGTCCAGAGGAGTCCAGCGCAGCCAGCAAGGAGTCCAGCGCAGCCAGCGAGGAATCCAGCGCAGCCAGCGAGGAGTCCAGAGGAGCCAGCGAGAAGTCCAGATGAGCCAGCGAGGAGTCCAGAGGAGCCAGCGAGGAGTCCAGGGGGCTCCAGGTGAGCCAGCGAGGAGTCCAGGGGAGCCAGCGAGGAGTCCAGGGGAGCCAGAGAGGAGTCCAGAGGAGCCAGCGAGGAGTCTAGGGGAGCCAGCGAGGAGTCCAGGGGAGCCAGCGAAGAGTCCAGTACAGCCAGCGAGGAGTCCAGCGCAGCCAGCGAGGAATCCAGCACAGCCACAAAGAATCCAGCGCAGCCAGCGAGGAGTCCAGAGGAGCCAGCGAGGAGTCCAGAGGAGAAAGCGAGGAGTCAAGAGGAGAAAGCGAGGAGTCCAGAGGAGAAAGCGAGGAGTCCAGGGGAGAAAACGAGGAGTCCAGGGGAGAAAACGAGGAGTCCAGGGGAGAAAACGAGGAGTCCAGGGGAGAAAACGAGGAGTCCAGGGGAGAAAGCGAGGAGTCCAGGGGAGTAAGCGAGGAGTCCAGGGGAGAAAGCGAGGAGTCCAGGGGAGAAAGCGAAGAGTCCAGAGGAGAAAGCGAGGAGTCCAGAGGAGAAAGCGAGGAGTCCAGGGGAGAATGCGAGGAGTCCAGGGGAGAATGCGAGGAGTTCAGGGGAGAATGCGAGGAGTCCAGAAGAGCCAGCGAAAAGTGCAGAGGACTCCAGGGGAGCCAGCGAGGAGTCCAGAGGAACCAGCAAGGAGTCCAGGGGAGCCAGTGAGGAGTCCAGAGGATCCAGCGAGGAGTCCAGGGGAGTCAGCAAGAAGCCCAGGGAAGCCAGCGAGGAGTCCAGCGCAGCCAGCGAGGAGTCCAGAGGAGACAGCGAGAAGTCCAGAGGAGCCAGCGAGGAGTCCAGAGGAGCCAGCGAGGAATCCAGAGGAGCCAGTGAGGAGTCCAGAGGAGCCAGCAAGGAGTCCAGAGGAGTCCAGCGCAGCCAACGAGGAGTCCAGAGGAGTCCACAGGAGCTAGCGAGGAGTCCAGAGAAGCCAGCAATGAGTCCAGAGGAGTCCACGGGAGCTAGCGAGGAGTCCAGAGGAGCCAGTGAGGAGACCAGGGGAGCCAGCGAGGAGTCCAGAGGAGCCAGCGAGAAGTCCAGTGGAGCCAACAAGGAGTCCATAGGAGCCAGCGAGGAGTCCATGGGAGCCAGCGAGGAGTCCATGGGAGCCAGCGAGGAGTCCAGAGGAGGGGAGCTAGCGAAGAGTCCAGAGGAGCCAGCGAAGAGTCCAGAGGAGCCAGCGATGAGTCCAGAGGAGCCAGCGAAGAGTCCAGAGGAGCCAGCGAAGAGTCCAGCGCAGCCAGCGAGGGTTCCAGGGGACTCCAGGGAAGCCGAGGAGTCCAAGGGAGCCAGCGAGGAGTCCAGAGGAGCCAGCAAGGAGTCCAGGGGAGCCAACGAGGAGTCCAGGGATGCCAACGAGGAGTCCAAGGAAGCCAACGAGGAGTCCAGGGAAGCCAACGAAGAGTCCAGCGGAGCCAGCGTAGAGTCCAGCGGAGCCAGCGAAGAGTCCAGCGGAGCCAGCGAAGAGTCCAGAGGAGCCAGCGAAGAGTCCAGAGGAGCCAGCGAAGAGTCCAGGGGAGCCAGCGAAGAGTCCAGGGGAGCCAGCAAAGAGTCCAGGGGAGCCAGCGAAGAGTCCAGGGGAGCCAGCGAAGAGTCCAGGGAAGCCAGCGAGGAGTCCAGGGAAGCCAGCGAGGAGTCCAGGGAAGCCAGCGAGGAGTCCAGGGAAGCCAGCGAGGAGTCCAGGGAAGCCAGCGAGGAGTCCAGCGGAGCCAGCGAAGAGTCCAGCGGAGCCAGCGACGAGTCCAGAGGAGCCGGCGAAGAGTCCAGCGCAGCCAGCGAAGAGTCCAGCGCAGCCAGCGAAGAGTCCAGCGCAGCCAGCGAGGGTTCCAGGGGACTCCAGGGAAGCCTAGGAGTCCAGGGGAGCCAACGAGGAGTTCAGGGAAGCCAGCGAGGAGTCCAGGGAAGCCAGCGAGGAGTGCAGAGGAGCCAGCGAGGAGTCCAGGGGAGCCAGCGAGGAGTCCAGAGGAGCCAGCGAGGATTCCAGAGGAGTCAGCGAGAAGTCCAGGGGAGCCAGCGAAGAGTCCAGCGCAGCCAGCGAGGAGTCCAGCGCAGCCAGCGAGGAATCCAGCGCAGTCAGTGAGGAGTCCAGAGGAGCCAGCGAGAAGTCCAGATGAGCCAGCGAGGAGTCCAGGGGAGCCAGCGAAGAGTCCAGAGGAGCCAGCGAAGAGTCCAGCGCAGCCAGTGAAGAGTCCAGCGCAGCCAGCGAAGGTTCCAGGGGACTCCAGGGAAGCCGAGGAGTCCAGGGGAGCCAGCGAGGAGTCCAGAGGAGCCAGCAAGGAGTCCAGGGGAGCCAACGAGGAATCCAGAGGAGCCAGTGAGGAGTCCAGAGGAGCCAGCAAGGAGTCCAGAGGAGCCAGCAAGGAGTCCAGAGGAGCCAGCAAGGAGTCCAGGGGAGCCAACGAGGAGTCCAGGGAAGCCAGCGAAGAGTCCAGGGGAGCCAGCGAAGAGTCCAGAAGAGCCAGCGAGAAGTCCAGATGAGCCAGCGAGGAGTCCAGATGAGCCAGCGAGGAGTCCAGATGAGCCAGCGAGGAGTCCAGGGGGCTCCAGGTGAGCCAGCGAGGAGTCCAGGGAAGCCATCGAGGAGTCCAGGGGAGCCAGCGAGGAGTCCAGGGGAGCCAGCGAGGAGTCCAGGGGAGCCAGCAAGGAGTCCAGAGGCACCAGCAAGGAGTCCAGAGGCACCAGCAAGGAGTCCAGAGGCACCAGCAAGGAGTCCAGAGGCACCAGCAAGGAGTCCAGAGGCACCAGCAAGGAGTCCAGAGGAGTCCAGCGCAGCCAACAAGGAGTCCAGAGGAGACCAGGGGAGCCAGCGAGGAGACCAGGGGAGCCAGCGAGGAGACCAGGGGAGCCAGCGAGGAGACCAGAGGAGCCAGCGAGGAGACCAGGGGAGCCAGCGAGGAGTCCAGAGGAGCCAGCGAGGAGTCCAGAAGAGCCAGCAAGAAGTCCAGTGGAGCCAACAAGGAGTCCATAGGAGCCAACGAGGAGTCAAGATAAACCAGCGAGGAGTCCAGAGGGGCCAGCGAGGAATCCAGACAAACCAGCGAGGAATCCAGACAAACCAGCGAGGAATTCAGACAAGCCAGCGAGGAGTCCATGGGAGCCAGCGAGGAGTCAATGGGAGCCAGCGAGGAGTCCATGAGAGCCAGCGAGGAGTCCATGAGAGCCAGCGAGGAGTCCAGAGGAGGGGAGCCAAGGGGTAGTCCAGAGGAGCCAGCGAGGAGTCCAGAGGAGCCAGCGAGAAGTCCAGGGGAGCCAGCGAAGAGTCCAGCGCAGCCAGCGAGGAGTCCAGCACAGCCAGCGAGGAGTCCAGTGGAGCCAGCGAGGAGTCCAGGGGGCTCCAGGTGAGCCAGCGAGGAGTCCAGGGGAGCCAGCGAGGAGTCCAGGGGAGCCAGCGAGGAGTCCAGAGGAGCCAGCGAGGAGTCCAGGGGAGCCAGCGAGGAGTCCAGCGCAGCCAGCGAGGAGTCCAGCGCAGCCAGCGAGGAGTCCAGAGGAGCCAGCGAGGAGTCCAGGGGAGCCAGCGAGGAGTCCAGGGGAGCCAGCGAGGAGTACAGGGGAGCCAGCGAGGAGTACAGGGGAGCCAGCGAGGAGTCCAGGGGAGCCAGCGAGGAGTCCAGAGGAGCCAGCGAGTAGTCCAGAGGAGCCAGCGAAGAGTCCAGGGGAGCCAGCGAAGAGTCCAGCACAGCCAGCGAGGAATCCAGCGCAGCCAGCGAGGAATCCAGCGCAGCCAGCGAGGAGTCCAGAGGAGCCAGCGAGAAGTCCAGATGAGCCAGCGAGGAGTCCAGATGAGCCAGCGAGGAGTCCAGGGGGCTCCAGGTGAGCCAGCAAGGAGTCAAGGGAAGCCATCGAGGAGTCCAGCGCAGCCAACGAGGAGTCCATGAGAGCCAGCGAGGAGTCCAGAGGAGGGGAGCCAAGGGGGAGTCCAGGGGAGCCAGCGAAGAGTCCAGCGCAGCCAGCGAGGAGTCCAGCACAGCCAGCGAGGAGTCCAGCACAGCCAGCGAGGTGTCCAGTGGAGCCAGCGAGGAGTCCAGGGGGCTCCAGGTGAGCCAGCGAGGAGTCCAGGGGAGCCAGCGAGGAGTCCAGGGGAGCCAGCGAGGAGTCCAGGGGAGCCAGCGAGGAGTCCAGAGGAGCCAGCGAGGAGTCCAGGGGAGCCAGCGAGGAGTCCAGGGGAGCCAGCGAGGAGTCCAGCGCAGCCAGTGAAGAGTCCAGCGCAGCCAGCGAGGGTTCCAGGGGACTCCAGGGAAGCCGAGGAGTCCAGGGGAGCCAGCGAGGAGTCCAGAGGAGCCAGCAAGGAGTCCAGGGGAGCCAACGAGGAGTCCAGGGAAGCCAGCGAAGAGTCCAGGGGAGCCAGCGAAGAGTCCAGAGGAGCCAGCGAGAAGTCCAGATGAGCCAGCGAGGAGTCCAGATGAGCCAGCAAGGAGTCCAGATGAGCCAGCGAGGAGTCCAGGGGGCTCCAGGTGAGCCATCGAGGAGTCCAGGGGAGCCATCGAGGAGTCCAGGGGAGCCAGCGAGGAGTCCAGGGGAGCCAGCGAGGAGTCCAGAGGAGCCAGCAAGGAGTCCAGAGGCACCAGCAAGGAGTCCAGAGGCACCAGCAAGGAGTCCAGAGGCACCAGCGAGGAGTCCAGATGAGCCAGCGAGGAGTCCAGGGGGCTCCAGGTGAGCCATCGAGGAGTCCAGGGGAGCCAGCGAGGAGTCCAGGGGAGCCAGCAAGGAGTCCAGAGGCACCAGCAAGGAGTCCAGAGGCACCAGCAAGGAGTCCAGAGGCACCAGCAAGGAGTCCAGAGGCACCAGCAAGGAGTCCAGAGGAGTCCAGCGCAGCCAACAATGAGTCCAGAGGAGACCAGGGGAGCCAGCGAGGAGACCAGGGGAGCCAGCGAGGAGACCAGGGGAGCCAGCGAGGAGACCAGGGGAGCCAGCGAGGAGTCCAGAGGAGCCAGCGAGGAGACCAGGGGAGCCAGCGAGGAGACCAGGGGAGCCAGCGAGGAGTCCAGAGGAGCCAGCAAGAAGTCCAGTGGAGCCAACAAGGAGTCCATAGGAGCCAATGAGGAGTCAAGATAAACCAGCGAGGAGTCCAGAGGGGCCAGCGAGGAATCCAGACAAACCAGCGAGGAATCCAGACAAACCAGCGAGGAATCCAGACAAGCCAGCGAGGAGTCCATGGGAGCCAGCGAGGAGTCAATGGGAGCCAGCGAGGAGTCCATGAGAGCCAGCGAGGAGTCCATGAGAGCCAGCGAGGAGTCCATGAGAGCCAGCGAGGAGTCCAGAGGAGGGGAGCCAAGGGGGAGTCCAGAGGAGCCAGCGAGGAGTCCAGAGGAGCCAGCGAGAAGTCCAGGGGAGCCAGCGAAGAGTCCAGCGCAGCCAGCGAGGAGTCCAGCACAGCCAGCGAGGAGTCCAGCACAGCCAGCGAGGAGTCCAGTGGAGCCAGCGAGGAGTCCAGGGGGCTCCAGGTGAGCCAGCGAGGAGTCCAGGGGAGCCAGCGAGGAGTCCAGGGGAGCCAGCGAGGAGTCCAGAGGAGCCAGCGAGGAGTCCAGGGGAGCCAGCGAGGACTCCAGGGGAGCCAGCGAGGAGTCCAGCGCAGCCAGCGAGGAGTCCAGCGCAGCCAGCGAGGAGTCCAGAGGAGCCAGCGAGGAGTCCAGGGGAGCCAGCGAGGAGTCCAGGGGAGCCAGCGAGGAGTCCAGAGGAGCCAGCGAGGAGTCCAGAGGAGCCAGCGAAGAGTCCAGGGGAGCCAGCGAAGAGTCCAGCACAGCCAGCGAGGAATCCAGCGCAGCCAGCGAGGAATGCAGCGCAGCCAGCGAGGAGTCCAGAGGAGCCAGCGAGAAGTCCAGATGAGCCAGCGAGGAGTCCAGATGAGCCAGCGAGGAGTCCAGGGGGCTCCAGGTGAGCCAGCAAGGAGTCAAGGGAAGCCATCGAGGAGTCCAGCGCAGCCAACGAGGAGTCCAGAGGAGTCCAGCGCAGCCAGCAAGGAGTCCAGCGCAGCCAGCGAGGAGTCCAGCGCAGCCAGCGATGAGTCCAGAGGAGCCAGCGAGGAGTCCAGGGGGCTCCAGGTGAGCCAGCGAGGAGTCCAGGGGAGCCAGAGAGGAGTCCAGAGGAGCCAGCGAGGAGTCCAGGGGAGCCAGCGAAGAGTCCAGTACAGCCAGCGAGGAGTCCAGCGCAGCCAGCGAGGAATCCAGCACAGCCACGAGGAATCCAGCGCAGCCAGCGAGGAGTCCAGAGGAGAAAGCGAGGAGTCCAGAGGAGAAAGCGAGGAGTCCAGAGGAGAAAGCGAGGAGTCCAGAGGAGAAAGCGAGGAGTCCAGGGGAGAAAGCGAGGAGTCCAGGGGAGAAAACGAGGAGTCCAGGGGAGAAAGCGAGGAGTCCAGGGGAGAAAGCGAGGAGTCCAGGGGAGTAAGCGAGGAGTCCAGGGGAGAAAGCGAAGAGTCCAGGGGAGAAAGAGAAGAGTTCAGAGGAAAAAGCGAGGAGTCCAGGGGAGAATGCGAGGAGTCCAGGGGAGAATGCGAGGAGTCCAGGGGAGAATGCGAGGAGTCCAGGGGAGAATGCGAGGAGTCCAGAAGAGCCAGCAAAAAGTGCAGAGGACTCCAGGGGAGCCAGCGAGGAGTCCAGAGGAACCAGCAAGGAGTCCAGGGGAGCCAGTGAGGAGTCCAGAGGATCCAGCGAGGAGTCCAGGGGAGTCAGCAAGAAGCCCAGGGAAGCCAGCGAGTAGTCGAGCGCAGCCAGCGAGGAGTCCAGAGGAGTCCAGCACAGCCAGCGAGGAGTCCAGAGGAGACAGCGAGAAGTCCAGAGGAGCCAGCGAGGAGTCCAGAGGAGCCAGCGAGGAATCCAGAGGAGCCAGTGAGGAGTCCAGAGGAGCCAGCAAGGAGTCCAGAGGAGTCCAGCGCAGCCAACGAGGAGTCCAGAGGAGTCCACAGGAGCTAGCGAGGAGTCCAGAGAAGCCAGCAATGAGTCCAGAGGAGTCCACGGGAGCTAGCGAGGAGTCCAGAGGAGCCAGTGAGGAGACCAGGGGAGCCAGCGAGGAGTCCAGAGGAGCCAGCGAGAAGTCCAGTGGAGCCAACAAGGAGTCCATAGGAGCCAGCGAGGAGTCCATGGGAGCCAGCGAGGAGTCCAGAGGAGGGGAGCTAGCGAAGAGTCCAGAGGAGCCAGCGAAGAGTCCAGAGGAGCCAGCGAAGAGTCCAGCGCAGCCAGCGAGGGTTCCAGGGGACTCCAGGGAAACCGAGGAGTCCAGGGGAGCCAGCGATGAGTCCAGAGGAGCCAGCAAGGAGTCCAGGGGAGCCAACGAGGAGTCCAGGGATGCCAACGAGGAGTCCAAGGAAGCCAACGAGGAGTCCAGGGAAGCCAACGAAGAGTCCAGGGGAGCCAGCGTAGAGTCCAGGGGAGCCAGCGAAGAGTCCAGGGGAGCCAGCGAAGAGTCCAGGGGAGCCAGCGAAGAGTCCAGGGGAGCCAGCGAAGAGTCCAGGGGAGCCAGCGAGGAGTCCAGGGAAGCCAGCGAGGAGTCCAGGGAAGCCAGCGAGGAGTGCAGAGGAGCCAGCGAGGAGTCCAGAGGAGCCAGCGAGGAGTGCAGAGGAGCCAGCGAGGAGTGCAGCTGAGCCAGCGAAGAGTCCAGAGGAGCCGGCGAAGAGTCCAGCGCAGCCAGCGAGGGTTCCAGGGGACTCCAGGGAAGCCTAGGAGTCCAGGGGAGCCAACGAGGAGTTCAGTGAAGCCAGCGAGGAGTCCAGAGAAGCCAGCGAGGAGTGCAGAGGAGCCAGCGAGGAGTCCAGGGGAGCCAGCGAGGAGTCCAGGGGAGCCAGCGAGGAGTCCAGGGGAGCCAGCGAGGAGTCCAGAGGAGCCAGCGAGGAGTCCAGAGGAGCCAGCGAGGAGTCCAGAGGAGCCAGCGAGAAGTCCAGGGGAGCCAGCGAAGAGTCCAGCGCAGCCAGCGAGGAATCCAGCGCAGTCAGTGAGGAGTCCAGAGGAGCCAGCGAGAAGTCCAGATGAGCCAGCGAGGAGTCCAGGGGAGCCAGCGAAGAGTCCAGAGGAGCCAGCGAAGAGTCCAGAGGAGCCAGCGAAGAGTTCAGCGCAGCCAGCGAGGGTTCCAGGGGACTCCAAGGAAGCCGAGTCCAGGGGAGCCAGCGAGGAGTCCAGAGGAGCCAGCAAGGAGTCCAGGGAAGCCAGCGAAGAGTCCAGGGGAGCCAGCGAAGAGTCCAGAGGAGCCAGCGAAGAGTCCAGGGGAGCCAGCGAAGAGTCCAGGGGAGCCAGCGAAGAGTCCAGGGGAGCCAGCGAAGAGTCCAGGGGAGCCAGCGAAGAGTCCAGGGAAGCCAGCGAGGAGTGCAGAGGAGCCAGCAAGGAGTCCAGAGGAGCCAGCGAGGAGTGCAGAGGAGCCAGCGAGGAGTCCAGAGGAGCCAGCGAGGAGTCCATCGGAGCCAGCGAGGAGTCCAGCGGAGCCAGCGAGGAGTCCAGCGGAGCCAGCGACGAGTCCAGCGGAGCCAGCGACGAGTCCAGACGAGCCGGCGAAGAGTCCAGCGCAGCCGGCGAAGAGTCCAGCGCAGCCAGCGAAGAGTCCAGCGCAGCCAGCGCTCCAGAGGAGCCAGTGAGGAGACCAGGGGAGCCAGCGAGGAGTCCAGAGGAGCCAGCGAGAAGTCCAGTGGAGCCAACAAGGAGTCCATAGGAGCCAGCGAGGAGTCCATGGGAGCCAGCGAGGAGTCCAGAGGAGGGGAGCTAGCGAAGAGTCCAGAGGAGCCAGCGAAGAGTCCAGAGGAGCCAGCGAAGAGTCCAGCGCAGCCAGCGAGGGTTCCAGGGGACTCCAGGGAAACCGAGGAGTCCAGGGGAGCCAGCGATGAGTCCAGAGGAGCCAGCAAGGAGTCCAGGGGAGCCAACGAGGAGTCCAGGGATGCCAACGAGGAGTCCAAGGAAGCCAACGAGGAGTCCAGGGAAGCCAACGAAGAGTCCAGGGGAGCCAGCGTAGAGTCCAGGGGAGCCAGCGAAGAGTCCAGGGGAGCCAGCGAAGAGTCCAGGGGAGCCAGCGAAGAGTCCAGGGGAGCCAGCGAAGAGTCCAGGGGAGCCAGCGAGGAGTCCAGGGAAGCCAGCGAGGAGTCCAGGGAAGCCAGCGAGGAGTGCAGAGGAGCCAGCGAGGAGTCCAGAGGAGCCAGCGAGGAGTGCAGAGGAGCCAGCGAGGAGTGCAGCTGAGCCAGCGAAGAGTCCAGAGGAGCCGGCGAAGAGTCCAGCGCAGCCAGCGAGGGTTCCAGGGGACTCCAGGGAAGCCTAGGAGTCCAGGGGAGCCAACGAGGAGTTCAGTGAAGCCAGCGAGGAGTCCAGGGAAGCCAGCGAGGAGTGCAGAGGAGCCAGCGAGGAGTCCAGGGGAGCCAGCGAGGAGTCCAGGGGAGCCAGCGAGGAGTCCAGGGGAGCCAGCGAGGAGTCCAGAGGAGCCAGCGAGGAGTCCAGAGGAGCCAGCGAGAAGTCCAGGGGAGCCAGCGAAGAGTCCAGCGCAGCCAGCGAGGAATCCAGCGCAGTCAGTGAGGAGTCCAGAGGAGCCAGCGAGAAGTCCAGATGAGCCAGCGAGGAGTCCAGGGGAGCCAGCGAAGAGTCCAGAGGAGCCAGCGAAGAGTCCAGAGGAGCCAGCGAAGAGTTCAGCGCAGCCAGCGAGGGTTCCAGGGGACTCCAGGGAAGCCGAGGAGTCCAGGGGAGCCAGCGAGGAGTCCAGAGGAGCCAGCAAGGAGTCCAGGGAAGCCAGCGAAGAGTCCAGGGGAGCCAGCGAAGAGTCCAGAGGAGCCAGCGAAGAGTCCAGGGGAGCCAGCGAAGAGTCCAGGGGAGCCAGCGAAGAGTCCAGGGGAGCCAGCGAAGAGTCCAGGGAAGCCAGCGAGGAGTGCAGAGGAGCCAGCAAGGAGTCCAGAGGAGCCAGCGAGGAGTGCAGAGGAGCCAGCGAGGAGTCCAGAGGAGCCAGCGAGGAGTCCAGCGGAGCCAGCGAGGAGTCCAGCGGAGCCAGCGAGGAGTCCAGCGGAGCCAGCGACGAGTCCAGACGAGCTGGCGAAGAGTCCAGCGCAGCCGGCGAAGAGTCCAGCGCAGCCAGCGAAGAGTCCAGCGCAGCCAGCGAAGAGTCCAGCGCAGCCAGCGAAGAGTCCAGCGCAGCCAGCGAGGGTTCCAGGGGACTCCAGGGAAGCCGAGGAGTCCAGGGGAGCCAGCGAGGAGTCCAGAGGAGCCAGCAAGGAGTCCAGGGGAGCCAGCGAGGAGTCCAGGGAAGCCAGCGAGGAGTCCAGGGAAGCCAGCGAGGAGTCCAGGGAAGCCAGCGAGGAGTCCAGGGAAGCCAGCGAGGAGTCCAGGGAAGCCAGCGAGGAGTCCAGAGGAGCCAGCGAAGAGTCCAGTGGAGCCAGCGAGGAGTCCAGTGGAGCCAGCGAGAAGTCCAGTGGAGCCAGCGAGGAGTCCAGAGGAGCCAGCAAGGAGTCCAGAGGAGCCATCAAGGAGTCCTGAGGCGCCAGTAAGGAGTCCTGAGGCGCCAGTAAGGAGTCCAGAGGAGTCCAGCACAGCCAACGAGGAGTCCAGAGGAGCCAGCAATGAGTCCAGAGGAGCCAGCAATGAGTCCAGAGGAGCCAGCAATGAGTCCAGAGGAGCCAGCAATGAGTCCAGAGGAGCCAGCAATGAGTCCAGAGGAGCCAGCAATGAGTCCAGAGGAGCCAGCAATGAGTCCAGAGGAGCCAGCAATGAGTCCAGAGGAGCCAGCGAGGAGTCCAGAGGAGCCAGCGAGGAGTCCAGGGGAGCCAGCGAGGAGTCCAGAGGAGCCAACGAAGAGTCCATAGAAGCCAGCGAAGAGTCCAGAGAAGCCAGCGAAGAGTCCAGAGAAGCCAGCGAGGGGTCCAGGGGAGCCAGCGAGGAGTCCTCGGAAGCCAACGAGGAGTCCAAGGGAGCCAGCGAGGAGTCCAGGGGAGCCAGCGAGGAGTCCAGGGGAGCCAGCGAGGAGTCCAGGGGAGCCAACGAGGAGTCCAAGGGAGCCAGTGAGGAGTCCAGGGGAGCCAGCGAGGAGTCCAGGGGAGCCAGCGAGGAGTCCAGGGGAGCCAACGAGGAGTCCAAGGGAGCCAGCGAGGAGTCCAGGGGAGCCAGCGAGGAGTCCAGAGGAGCCAGCAATGAGTCCAGAGGAGCCAGCAATGAGTCCAGAGGAGCCAGCAATGAGTCCAGAGGAGCCAGCAATGAGTCCAGAGGAGCCAGCAATGAGTACAGAGGAGCCAGCAATGAGTCCAGAGGAGCCAGCGAGGAGTCCAGAGGAGCCAGCGAGGAGTCCAGGGGAGCCAGCGAGGAGTCCAGAGGAGCCAACGAAGAGTCCATAGAAGCCAGCGAAGAGTCCAGAGAAGCCAGCGAAGAGTCCAGAGAAGCCAGCGAGGGGTCCAGGGGAGCCAGCGAGGAGTCCTCGGAAGCCAACGAGGAGTCCAAGGGAGCCAGCGAGGAGTCCAGGGGAGCCAGCGAGGAGTCCAGGGGAGCCAGCGAGGAGTCCAGGGGAGCCAACGAGGAGTCCAAGGGAGCCAGCGAGGAGTCCAGGGGAGCCAGCGAGGAGTCCAGGGGAGCCAGCGAGGAGTCCAGGGGAGCTTGCGAGGAGTCCAGGGGAGCCAGCGAGGAGTCCAGGGGAGCCAGCAAGGAGTCCAGGGGAGCCAGCAAGGAGTCCAGAGGAGCCAGCAATGAGTCCAGAGGAGCCAGCAATGAGTCCAGAGGAGCCAGCAATGAGTCCAGAGGAGCCAGCAATGAGTCCAGAGGAGCCAGCAATGAGTCCAGAGGAGCCAGCAATGAGTACAGAGGAGCCAGCAATGAGTCCAGAGGAGCCAGCGAGGAGTCCAGAGGAGCCAGCGAGGAGTCCAGGGGAGCCAGCGAGGAGTCCAGAGGAGCCAACGAAGAGTCCATAGAAGCCAGCGAAGAGTCCAGAGAAGCCAGCGAAGAGTCCAGAGAAGCCAGCGAGGGGTCCAGGGGAGCCAGCGAGGAGTCCTCGGAAGCCAACGAGGAGTCCAAGGGAGCCAGCGAGGAGTCCAGGGGAGCCAGCGAGGAGTCCAGGGGAGCCAGCGAGGAGTCCAGGGGAGCCAGCGAGGAGTCCAGGGGAGCCAACGAGGAGTCCAAGGGAGCCAGCGAGGAGTCCAGGGGAGCCAGCGAGGAGTCCAGGGGAGCCAGCGAGGAGTCCAGGGGAGCTTGCGAGGAGTCCAGGGGAGCCAGCGAGGAGTCCAGGGGAGCCAGCAAGGAGTCCAGGGGAGCCAGGGAGGGGTCCAGGGGAGCCAGGGAGGGGTCCAGGGGACTCCAGGGAAGCCGAGGAGTCCAGGGGAGCCAGCGAGGAGTCCAGAGAAGTCAGCGAGGAGTCCAGAGGAGCCAGCGAGGAGTCCAGAGGAGCCAGCGAGGAGTCCAGAGGAGCCAGCGAGGAGTCCAGAGGAGCCAGCGAGAAGTCCAGGGGAGCCAGCGAGGAGTCCAGGGGAGCCAGCGAGGAGTCCAGGGGAGCCATTGAGGTGTCCAGAGGAGCTAGCGAGGAGTCCAACACAGCCAATGAGAAGTCCATAGGAGCCAGCGAGGAGTCCAGTGCAGCCAACGAGGAGTCCAGCGCAGACAGCGAGAAGTCCAAGGGAGCCAGCGAGGAGTCCAGACACCGCTCAGGACTGTGCAGGTTTAGGACCTGAGACTACAGACACCGCTCAGGATTGTGCAGGTTTAGGACCTGAGACTACAGACAGCAACCAGCACTGTGCAGGTTTAGCACCTGAGGCTACAGACACCACCCAGCACTGTGCAGGTTTAGGACCTGAGGCTACAGACACGGCCAGGACTGTGCAGGTTTAGCACCTGAGACTACAGACACCGCTCAGGACTGTGCAGGTTTAGGACCTGAGACTTCAGACACCACCCAGCACTGTGCAGGTTTAGGACCTGAGGCTACAGACACCGCCCAGGACTGTGCAGGTTTAGCACCTGAGGCTACAGACACCGCTCAGAACTGTGCAGGTTTAGGACCTGAGGCTACAGACACCGCTCAGGACTGTGCAGGTTTAGGACCTGAGGCTACAGACACCGCTCAGGACTGTGCAGGTTTAGGACCTGAGGCTACAGACACCGCTCAGGACTGTGCAGGTTTAGGACCTGAGACTACAGACACCGCTCAGGACTGTGCATGTTTAGGACCTGAGGCTACAGACACCACCCAGGACTGCGCAGGTTTGGACCTGAGACTACAGACAGCAACCAGCACTGCGCAGGTTTAGGACCTGAGAATACAGACACCGCCCAGGACTGCGCAGGTTTAGGACCTGAGAATACAGACACCGCTCAGGACTGTGCAGGTTTAGCACCTGAGGCTACAGACACCGCCCAGGACTGTGCAGGTTTAGCACCTGAGGCTACAGACACCGCTCAGAACTGTGCAGGTTTAGGACCTGAGGCTACAGACACCGCTCAGGACTGTGCAGGTTTAGGACCTGAGGCTACAGACACCGCCCAGGACTGTGCAGGTTTAGCACCTGAGGCTACAGACACAGCTCAGAACTGTGCAGGTTTAGGACCTGAGGCTACAGACACCGCTCAGGACTGTGCAGGTTTAGGACCTGAGGCTACAGACACCGCTCAGGACTGTGCAGGTTTAGGACCTGAGGCTACAGACACCGCTCAGGACTGTGCAGGTTTAGGACCTGAGACTACAGACACCGCTCAGGACTGTGCATGTTTAGGACCTGAGGCTACAGACACCACCCAGGACTGCGCAGGTTTGGACCTGAGACTACAGACAGCAACCAGCACTGCGCAGGTTTAGGACCTGAGAATACAGACACCGCCCAGGACTGCGCAGGTTTAGGACCTGAGAATACAGACACCGCTCAGGACTGTGCAGGTTTAGCACCTGAGGCTACAGACACCGCTCAGAACTGTGCAGGTTTAGGACCTGAGGCTACAGACACCGCTCAGGACTGTGCAGGTTTAGGACCTGAGGCTACAGACACCGCCCAGGACTGTGCAGGTTTAGGACCTGAGGCTACAGACACTGCCAAGGACTGTGCAGGTTTAGGACCTAAGAATACAGACACCGCTCAGGACTGTGCAGGTTTAGGACCTGAGGCTACAGACACCGCCCAGGACTGCGCAGGTTTAGGACCTGAGAATACAGACACCGCTCAGGACTGTGCAGGTTTAGGACCTGAGGCTACAGACACCACCCAGGACTGCGCAGGTTTAGGACCTGAGAATACAGACACCGCCCAGGACTGTGCAGGTTTAGGACCTGAGGCTACAGACACCACCCAGGACTGCGCAGGTTTAGGACCTGAGAATACAGACACCGCTCAGGACTGTGCAGGTTTAGGACCTGAGGCTACAGACACCACCCAGGACTGCGCAGGTTTAGGACCTGAGAATACAGACACCGCCCAGGACTGTGCAGGTTTAGGACCTGAGGCTACAGACACCGCTCAGGACTGTGCAGGTAACACAGTCTCCTGGAATCGCACAGAACTTTTTGCCTCCTCAGAAATCAGACACTTTTCTTTACAGCAGAAAACGCAGATTCTTCACCTTTATTTATTTCTTATTTTTTTCCCCCTTTATGTTTTTTTTCACAATATTTCAAACAACAAAAATAATATATAGTAAATACAAGCTTTGCTGGTGTGTGGCCAGACGCCGGGGGTTACCGCTGTGGATCTGAGGCCGTAGCTGACGGGGGCCGCCTTGATGGCCGCTGATCTGACACACCGCCTGGATCTATGGGGTCCGCTCCTCGTCACAGGGGTCCAGGCTTTGTTCTTGGTCGTCCAAGACGGTTTCATTTGAGCAGAATGAAAATCTGAAGAAGAAAAATCTGCTGATCTCTCTACTAGATCACGGTTAAAGGGCCGGCGTCCTGCTATAAATACAGCGACAAGATCGTATAACACATTCTGAGATCTCTGATGGATCCACTGTACTCAGGATCTCACAGAAGCTGTGATCAGCCCTGAAGGATCACTCTGCGCAGATGAATGTTTGATACAATGATATCAAGGTCTGTGTAACATATATGCATCTCCACTGGGTGAGGGTTTGTTGCAATGTATCAGTGCAGCAGTGCATGACCGGACATGTGACATCGCTGAGGCCCCTGCACTGGATGATGAGAGTACTCACATTGCCCCGTCCTCCCCGGACTGGACGTCTATCCTCTCCGCTCCCATCCAGGTCCTGAAGAGACGAAGCAGCGGAGTCCAGTGGAAGGTGACATTGTGCCCAGAGCCGAGCTTCACCGCCGAGTCCACGAGCGCAGAATACGTCTCTCCAGGCACCAGACGCCCCCTACACGAAGCGCAGCATTCACACATAGATCTGCAAATAACAACGACCAGCCCGAGCCATGCACCCAGCCACCTCCAGAGCTGCACTCACTATTCTGCTGTCACATTGTCTTATCCTCCAGTCACCTCTAGAGCTGCACTCACTATTCTACTGTTATTCCGTGTCTTATCCTCCAGCCACCTCCAGAGCTGCATTCACTATTCTGCTGTTACATTGTGTGTTATCCTACACCCACCTCCAGATCTGCACTCACTATTCTGCTGTTACATCGTGTCTTATGCTACAGTCACCTCCAGAGCTGCAGTCACTATTCTGCTGTTACCTCATCTTATCCTCCAGTCACCTCCAGAGCTGCACTTACTATTCTGCTGTTACATCATGTTGTATCCTCCAGAGCTGCACTCACTATTCTGCTGTTACATCGTGTCTTATCCTACAGTCGCCTCCAGAGCTGCAGTCACTATTCTGCTGTAACATGATGTAAAAGCAGAATAGTGAGTGCAGCTCTGGAGGTGACTGTAGATGCTTGATATTATCCTGTGCTCCAGTTAGCTGACCGTTATTAATACATACTGTACCCAGAGGGTCAGGGGCTCATAGCTTGCGTCCCCCCTCACCTGAACTCCACATGTTGCAATTTGCTGCTCTCGGATGCAGAGAGGGTCACACGCATCGTTCCCATTGATCTCACAGATCCCTTCAATGAAACTGAAATCTTGTATCTCCAGCCTGAAGGGACACAGATTGGATACACACATCAGATACACAGATCGGATACACAGAGAGGGTACACAGATCGGGTACACAGATCGGGTACACAGAGGGGGTACACAGAGGGGGTACACAAGAGGAAGTCAATTAAATTATAGGATCAGATGCTACAGAATCCTGATGAGCCCCGAATTTACAAATCGGGTCAGCACTTTATATGTGCAGTAACGGAGCGACACAGATCAGGTGACCGTTACCTCTGCTCCAACACTGCACAGCTCAGTAATAGATGCAGGGTCTATCGGAGTCTAATCCATGCTTTATACTGCAGCGCTGCTCCATTACTGCACAGCTCAGTAATAGATGCAGGGTCTATCGGAGTCTAGTCCATGCTTTATACTGCAGCGCTGCTCCATTACTGCACAGCTCAGTAATAGATGCAGGGTCTATCGGAGTCTAATCCATGCTTTATACTGCAGCGCTGTTCCATTACTGCACAGCTCAGTAATAGATGCAGGGTCTATCGGAGTCTAATCCATGCTTTATACTGCAGCGCTGCTCCATTACTGCACAGCTCAGTAATAGATGCAGGGTCTATCGGAGTCTAGTCCATGCTTTATACTGCAGCGCTGCTCCATTACTGCACAGCTCAGTAATAGATGCAGGGTCTATCGGAGTCTAATCCATGCTTTATACTGCAGCGCTGTTCCATTACTGCACAGCTCAGTAATAGATGCAGGGTCTATCGGAGTCTAATCCATGCTTTATACTGCAGCACTGCTCCATTACTGCACAGCTCAGTAATAGATGCAGGGTCTATCGGAGTCTAGTCCATGCTTTATACTGCAGCGCTGCTCCATTACTGCACAGCTCAGTAATAGATGCAGGGTCTATCAGAGTGTAATCCATGCTTTATACTGCAGCGCTGCTCCATTACTGCACAGCTCAGTAATAGATGCAGGGTCTATCAGAGTGTAATCCATGCTTTATACTGCAGCGCTGCTCCATTACTGCACAGCTCAGTAATAGATGCAGGGTCTATCGGAGTGTAATCCATGCTTTATACTGCAGCGCTGCTCCATTACTGCACAGCTCAGTAATAGATGCAGGGTCTATCAGAGTGTAATCCATGCTTTATACTGTAGCGCTGCTCCATTACTGCACAGCTCAGTAATAGATGCATGGTCTAATCCATGCTTTATACTGCAGCACTGCTCCATTACTGCACAGCTCAGTAACAGATACAGGGTCTATCGGAGTCTAGTCCATGCTTTATACTGCAGCACTGCTCCATTACTGCACAGCTCAGTAATAGATGCAGGGTCTATCGGAGTCTAGTCCATGCTTTATACTGCAGCGCTGCTCCATTACTGCACAGCTCAGTAATAGATGCAGGGTCTATCAGAGTGTAATCCATGCTTTATACTGCAGCGCTGCTCCATTACTGCACAGCTCAGTAATAGATGCAGGGTCTATCAGAGTGTAATCCATGCTTTATACTGCAGCGCTGCTCCATTACTGCACAGCTCAGTAATAGATGCAGGGTCTATCAGAGTGTAATCCATGCTTTATACTGCAGCGCTGCTCCATTACTGCACAGCTCAGTAATAGATGCAGGGTCTATCAGAGTGTAATCCATGCTTTATACTGCAGCGCTGCTCCATTACTGCACAGCTCAGTAATAGATGCAGGGTCTATCAGAGTGTAATCCATGCTTTATACTGCAGCGCTGCTCCATTACTGCACAGCTCAGTAACAGATACAGGGTCTATCGGAGTCTAGTCCATGCTTTATACTGCAGCGCTGCTCCATTACTGCACAGCTCAGTAATAGATGCAGGGTCTATCAGAGTGTAATCCATGCTTTATACTGCAGCGCTGCTCCATTACTGCACAGCTCAGTAATAGATGCAGGGTCTATCGGAGTCTAGTCCATGCTTTATACTGCAGCATTACTGCACAGCTCAGTAACAGATACAGGGTCTAATCCATGCTTTATACTGCAGCGCTGCTCCATTACTGCACAGCTCAGTAATAGATGCAGGGTCTATCAGAGTGTAATCCATGCTTTATACTGCAGCGCTGTTCCATTACTGCACAGCTCAGTAATAGATGCATGGTCTAATCCATGCTTTATACTGCAGCACTGCTCCATTACTGCACAGCTCAGTAACAGATACAGGGTCTAATCCATGCTTTATACTGCAGCACTGCTCCATTACTGCACAGCTCAGCAATAGATGCATGGTATATCGGAGTTTAATCCATGCTTTATACTGCAGCGCTGCTCCATTACTGCACAGCTCAGTAATAGATGCAGGGTCTATTGGAGTCTAGTCCATGCTTTATACTGCAGTGCTGCTCCATTACTGCACAGCTCAGCAATAGATGCAGGGTCTATCGGAGTCTAGTCCATGCTTTATACTACAGCGCTGCTCCATTACTGCACAGCTCAGTAATAGATGCATGGTCTATCGGAGTCTAATCCATGCTTTATACTGCAGCGCTGCTCCATTACTGCACAGCTCAGTAATAGATGCATGGTCTATCGGAGTCTAATCCATGCTTTATACTGCAGCGCTGCTCCATTACTGCACAGCTCAGTAATAGATGCATGGTCTATCGGAGTCTAATCCATGCTTTATACTGCAGCGCTGCTCCATTACTGCACAGCTCAGTAATAGATGCATGGTCTATCGGAGTCTAATCCATGCTTTATACTGCAGCGCTGTTCCATTACTGCACAGCTCAGTAATAGATGCATGGTCTATCGGAGTCTAGTCCATGCTTTATACTGCAGCGCTGCTCCATTACTGCACAGCTCAGTAATAGATGCAGGGTCTATCGGAGTCTAGTCCATGCTTTATACTGCAGCGCTGTTCCATTACTGCACAGCTCAGTAATAGATGCAGGGTCTATCGGAGTCTAGTCCATGCTTTATACTGCAGCGCTGCTCCATTACTGCACAGCTCAGTAATAGATGCATGGTCTATCGGAGTCTAATCCATGCTTTATACTGCAGCGCTGTTCCATTACTGCACAGCTTAGTAATAGATGCAGGGTCTATCGGAGTCTAGTCCATGCTTTATACTGCAGCGCTGCTCCATTACTGCACAGCTCAGTAATAGATGCAGGGTCTATCGGAGTCTAATCCATGCTTTATACTGCAGCGCTGTTCCATTACTGCACAGCTCAGTAATAGATGCAGGGTCTATCGGAGTCTAGTCCATGCTTTATACTGCAGCGCTGCTCCATTACTGCACAGCTCAGTAATAGATGCAGGGTCTATCGGAGTCTAATCCATGCTTTATAGTGCAGCGCTGCTCCATTACTGCACAGCTCAGTAATAGATGCAGGGTCTATCGGAGTCTAATCCATGCTTTATACTGCAGCGCTGCTCAATTACTGCACAGCTCAGTAATAGATGCATGGTCTATCGGAGTCTAATCCATGCTTTATACTGCAGCGCTGCTCCATTACTGCACAGCTCAGTAATAGATGCAGGGTCTATCGGAGTCTAATCCATGCTTTATACTGCAGCGCTGCTCCATTACTGCACAGCTCAGTAATAGATGCATGGTCTATCGGAGTCTAATCCATGCTTTATACTGCAGCGCTGTTCCATTACTGCACAGCTGAGTAATAGATGCAGGGTCTATCGGAGTGTAATCCATGCTTTATACTGCAGCGCTGCTCCATTACTGCACAGCTCAGTAATAGATGCAGGGTCTATCGGAGTCTAATCCATGCTTTATACTGCAGCGCTGCTCCATTACTGCACAGCTCAGTAATAGATGCAGGGTCTATCGGAGTCTAATCCATGCTTTATACTGCAGCGCTGCTCAATTACTGCACAGCTCAGTAATAGATGCATGGTCTATCGGAGTCTAATCCATGCTTTATACTGCAGCGCTGTTCCATTACTGCACAGCTCAGTAATAGATGCAGGGTCTATCGGAGTCTAATCCATGCTTTATACTGCAGCGCTGTTCCATTACTGTACAGCTCAGTAATAGATGCAGGGTCTATCGGAGTCTAATCCATGCTTTATACTGCAGCGCTGCTCAATTACTGCACAGCTCAGTAATAGATGCATGGTCTATCGGAGTCTAATCCATGCTTTATACTGCAGCGCTGCTCCATTACTGCACAGCTCAGTAATAGATGCATGGTCTATCGGAGTCTAGTCCATGCTTTATACTGCAGCGCTGCTCCATTACTGCACAGCTCAGTAATAGATGCAGGGTCTATCGGAGTCTAGTCCATGCTTTATACTGCAGCGCTGCTCCATTACTGCACAGCTCAGTAATAGATGCAGGGTCTATCGGAGTGTAATCCATGCTTTATACTGCAGCGCTGCTTCATTACTGCACAGCTCAGTAATAGATGCATGGTCTATCGGAGTCTAGTCCATGCTTTATACTGCTCCATTACTGCACAGCTCAGTAATAGATGCAGGGTCTATCGGAGTCTAGTCCATGCTTTATACTGCAGCGCTGTTCCATTACTGCACAGCTCAGTAATAGATGCAGGGTCTATCGGAGTCTAATCCATGCTTTATACTGCAGCGCTGCTCCATTACTGCACAGCTCAGTAATAGATGCATGGTCTATTGGGGTCTAATCCATGCTTTATAGTGCAGCGCTGTTCCATTACTGCACAGCTCAGTAATAGATGCATGGTCTATCGGAGTCTAATCCATGCTTTATACTGCAGCGCTGTTCCATTACTGCACAGCTCAGTAATAGATGCAGGGTCTATCGGAGTCTAATCCATGCTTTATACTGCAGCGCTGCTCCATTACTGCACAGCTCAGTAATAGATGCATGGTCTATCGGAGTCTAGTCCATGCTTTATACTGCAGCACTGCTCCATTACTGCACAGCTCAGTAATAGATGCAGGGTCTATCGGAGTCTAATCCATGCTTTATACTGCAGCGCTGCTCCATTACTGCACAGCTCAGTAATAGATGCATGGTCTATCGGAGTCTAATCCATGCTTTATACTGCAGCGCTGCTCAATTACTGCACAGCTCAGTAATATATGCATGGTCTATCGGAGTCTAATCCATGCTTTATACTGCAGCGCTGCTCAATTACTGCACAGCTCAGTAATAGATGCATGGTCTATCGGAGTCTAATCCATGCTTTATACTGCAGCGCTGCTCCATTACTGCACAGCTCAGTAATAGATGCATGGTCTATCGGAGTCTAGTCCATGCTTTATACTGCAGCGCTGCTCCATTACTGCACAGCTCAGTAATAGATGCAGGGTCTATCGGAGTGTAATCCATGCTTTATACTGCAGCGCTGCTCCATTACTGCACAGCTCAGTAATAGATGCATGGTCTATCGGAGTCTAATCCATGCTTTATACTGCAGCGCTGCTCCATTACTGCACAGCTCAGTAATAGATGCATGGTCTATCGGAGTCTAATCCATGCTTTATACTGCAGCGCTGCTCCATTACTGCACAGCTCAGTAATAGATGCATGGTCTATCGGAGTCTAATCCATGCTTTATACTGCAGCGCTGCTCCATTACTGCACAGCTCAGTAATAGATGCATGGTCTATCGGAGTCTAGTCCATGCTTTATACTGCAGCGCTGTTCCATTACTGCACAGCTCAGTAATAGATGCAGGGTCTATCGGAGTCTAATCCATGCTTTATACTGCAGCGCTGCTCCATTACTGCACAGCTCAGTAATAGATGCAGGGTCTATCGGAGTCTAGTCCATGCTTTATACTGCAGCGCTGCTCCATTACTGCACAGCTCAGTAATAGATGCATGGTCTATCGGAGTCTAATCCATGCTTTATACTGCAGCGCTGTTCCATTACTGCACAGCTCAGTAATAGATGCATGGTCTATCGGAGTCTAATCCATGCTTTATACTGCAGCGCTGCTCAATTACTGCACAGCTCAGTAATAGATGCATGGTCTATCGGAGTCTAATCCATGCTTTATACTGCAGCGCTGCTTCATTACTGCACAGCTCAGTAATAGATGCATGGTCTATCGGAGTCTAGTCCATGCTTTATACTGCAGCGCTGCTCCATTACTGCACAGCTCAGTAATAGATGCATGGTCTATCGGAGTCTAATCCATGCTTTATACTGCAGCGCTGTTCCATTACTGCACAGCTCAGTAATAGATGCAGGGTCTATCGGAGTCTAGTCCATGCTTTATACTGCAGCGCTGCTCCATTACTGCACAGCTCAGTAATAGATGCAGGGTCTATCGGAGTCTAATCCATGCTTTATACTGCAGCGCTGCTCCATTACTGCACAGCTCAGTAATAGATGCAGGGTCTATCGGAGTCTAATCCATGCTTTATACTGCAGCGCTGCTCAATTACTGCACAGCTCAGTAATAGATGCATGGTCTATCGGAGTCTAATCCATGCTTTATACTGCAGCGCTGTTCCATTACTGCACAGCTCAGTAATAGATGCATGGTCTATCGGAGTCTAATCCATGCTTTATACTGCAGCGCTGTTCCATTACTGCACAGCTCAGTAATAGATGCATGGTCTATCGGAGTCTAGTCCATGCTTTATACTGCTCCATTACTGCACAGCTCAGTAATAAATGCAGGGTCTATCGGAGTCTAATCCATGCTTTATACTGCAGCGCTGCTCAATTACTGCACAGCTCAGTAATAGATGCATGGTCTATCGGAGTCTAGTCCATGCTTTATACTGCAGCGCTGCTCCATTACTGCACAGCTCAGTAATAGATGCATGGTCTATCGGAGTCTAGTCCATGCTTTATACTGCTCCATTACTGCACAGCTCAGTAATAGATGCAGGGTCTATCGGAGTCTAGTCCATGCTTTATACTGCAGCGCTGTTCCATTACTGCACAGCTCAGTAATAGATGCATGGTCTATCGGAGTCTAATCCATGCTTTATACTGCAGCGCTGTTCCATTACTGCACAGCTCAGTAATAGATGCATGGTCTATCGGAGTCTAGTCCATGCTTTATACTGCAGCGCTGCTCCATTACTGCACAGCTCAGTAATAGATGCAGGGTCTATCGGAGTCTAGTCCATGCTTTATACTGCAGCGCTGTTCCATTACTGCACAGCTCAGTAATAGATGCAGGGTCTATCGGAGTCAAGTCCATGCTTTATACTGCAGCGCTGCTCCATTACTGCACAGCTCAGTAATAGATGCATGGTCTATCGGAGTCTAATCCATGCTTTATACTGCAGCGCTGTTCCATTACTGCACAGCTTAGTAATAGATGCAGGGTCTATCGGAGTCTAGTCCATGCTTTATACTGCAGCGCTGCTCCATTACTGCACAGCTCAGTAATAGATGCAGGGTCTATCGGAGTCTAATCCATGCTTTATACTGCAGCGCTGTTCCATTACTGCACAGCTCAGTAATAGATGCAGGGTCTATCGGAGTCTAGTCCATGCTTTATACTGCAGCGCTGCTCCATTACTGCACAGCTCAGTAATAGATGCAGGGTCTATCGGAGTCTAATCCATGCTTTATAGTGCAGCGCTGCTCCATTACTGCACAGCTCAGTAATAGATGCAGGGTCTATCGGAGTCTAATCCATGCTTTATACTGCAGCGCTGCTCAATTACTGCACAGCTCAGTAATAGATGCATGGTCTATCGGAGTCTAATCCATGCTTTATACTGCAGCGCTGTTCCATTACTGCACAGCTGAGTAATAGATGCAGGGTCTATCGGAGTGTAATCCATGCTTTATACTGCAGCGCTGCTCCATTACTGCACAGCTCAGTAATAGATGCAGGGTCTATCGGAGTCTAATCCATGCTTTATACTGCAGCGCTGCTCCATTACTGCACAGCTCAGTAATAGATGCAGGGTCTATCGGAGTCTAATCCATGCTTTATACTGCAGCGCTGCTCAATTACTGCACAGCTCAGTAATAGATGCATGGTCTATCGGAGTCTAATCCATGCTTTATACTGCAGCGCTGTTCCATTACTGCACAGCTCAGTAATAGATGCAGGGTCTATCGGAGTCTAATCCATGCTTTATACTGCAGCGCTGTTCCATTACTGTACAGCTCAGTAATAGATGCAGGGTCTATCGGAGTCTAATCCATGCTTTATACTGCAGCGCTGCTCAATTACTGCACAGCTCAGTAATAGATGCATGGTCTATCGGAGTCTAATCCATGCTTTATACTGCAGCGCTGCTCCATTACTGCACAGCTCAGTAATAGATGCATGGTCTATCGGAGTCTAGTCCATGCTTTATACTGCAGCGCTGCTCCATTACTGCACAGCTCAGTAATAGATGCATGGTCTATCGGAGTCTAATCCATGCTTTATACTGCAGCGCTGCTCAATTACTGCACAGCTCAGTAATAGATGCATGGTCTATCGGAGTCTAATCCATGCTTTATACTGCAGCGCTGCTCAATTACTGCACAGCTCAGTAATAGATGCATGGTCTATCGGAGTCTAATCCATGCTTTATACTGCAGCGCTGCTCCATTACTGCACAGCTCAGTAATAGATGCATGGTCTATCGGAGTCTAGTCCATGCTTTATACTGCAGCGCTGCTCCATTACTGCACAGCTCAGTAATAGATGCAGGGTCTATCGGAGTGTAATCCATGCTTTATACTGCAGCGCTGCTCCATTACTGCACAGCTCAGTAATAGATGCATGGTCTATCGGAGTCTAATCCATGCTTTATACTGCAGCGCTGCTCCATTACTGCACAGCTCAGTAATAGATGCATGGTCTATCGGAGTCTAATCCATGCTTTATACTGCAGCGCTGCTCCATTACTGCACAGCTCAGTAATAGATGCATGGTCTATCGGAGTCTAATCCATGCTTTATACTGCAGCGCTGCTCCATTACTGCACAGCTCAGTAATAGATGCATGGTCTATCGGAGTCTAGTCCATGCTTTATACTGCAGCGCTGTTCCATTACTGCACAGCTCAGTAATAGATGCAGGGTCTATCGGAGTCTAATCCATGCTTTATACTGCAGCGCTGCTCCATTACTGCACAGCTCAGTAATAGATGCAGGGTCTATCGGAGTCTAGTCCATGCTTTATACTGCAGCGCTGCTCCATTACTGCACAGCTCAGTAATAGATGCATGGTCTATCGGAGTCTAATCCATGCTTTATACTGCAGCGCTGTTCCATTACTGCACAGCTCAGTAATAGATGCATGGTCTATCGGAGTCTAATCCATGCTTTATACTGCAGCGCTGCTCAATTACTGCACAGCTCAGTAATAGATGCATGGTCTATCGGAGTCTAATCCATGCTTTATACTGCAGCGCTGCTCCATTACTGCACAGCTCAGTAATAGATGCATGGTCTATCGGAGTCTAGTCCATGCTTTATACTGCAGCGCTGCTCCATTACTGCACAGCTCAGTAATAGATGCATGGTCTATCGGAGTCTAATCCATGCTTTATACTGCAGCGCTGTTCCATTACTGCACAGCTCAGTAATAGATGCAGGGTCTATCGGAGTCTAGTCCATGCTTTATACTCCAGCGCTGCTCCATTACTGCACAGCTCAGTAATAGATGCAGGGTCTATCGGAGTCTAATCCATGCTTTATACTGCAGCGCTGCTCCATTACTGCACAGCTCAGTAATAGATGCAGGGTCTATCGGAGTCTAATCCATGCTTTATACTGCAGCGCTGCTCAATTACTGCACAGCTCAGTAATAGATGCATGGTCTATCGGAGTCTAATCCATGCTTTATACTGCAGCGCTGTTCCATTACTGCACAGCTCAGTAATAGATGCATGGTCTATCGGAGTCTAATCCATGCTTTATACTGCAGCGCTGTTCCATTACTGCACAGCTCAGTAATAGATGCATGGTCTATCGGAGTCTAGTCCATGCTTTATACTGCTCCATTACTGCACAGCTCAGTAATAAATGCAGGGTCTATCGGAGTCTAATCCATGCTTTATACTGCAGCGCTGCTCAATTACTGCACAGCTCAGTAATAGATGCATGGTCTATCGGAGTCTAGTCCATGCTTTATACTGCAGCGCTGCTCCATTACTGCACAGCTCAGTAATAGATGCATGGTCTATCGGAGTCTAGTCCATGCTTTATACTGCTCCATTACTGCACAGCTCAGTAATAGATGCAGGGTCTATCGGAGTCTAGTCCATGCTTTATACTGCAGCGCTGTTCCATTACTGCACAGCTCAGTAATAGATGCATGGTCTATCGGAGTCTAATCCATGCTTTATACTGCAGCGCTGTTCCATTACTGCACAGCTCAGTAATAGATGCATGGTCTATCGGAGTCTAGTCCATGCTTTATACTGCAGCGCTGCTCCATTACTGCACAGCTCAGTAATAGATGCAGGGTCTATCGGAGTCTAGTCCATGCTTTATACTGCAGCGCTGTTCCATTACTGCACAGCTCAGTAATAGATGCAGGGTCTATCGGAGTCAAGTCCATGCTTTATACTGCAGCGCTGCTCCATTACTGCACAGCTCAGTAATAGATGCATGGTCTATCGGAGTCTAATCCATGCTTTATACTGCAGCGCTGTTCCATTACTGCACAGCTTAGTAATAGATGCAGGGTCTATCGGAGTCTAGTCCATGCTTTATACTGCAGCGCTGCTCCATTACTGCACAGCTCAGTAATAGATGCAGGGTCTATCGGAGTCTAATCCATGCTTTATACTGCAGCGCTGTTCCATTACTGCACAGCTCAGTAATAGATGCAGGGTCTATCGGAGTCTAGTCCATGCTTTATACTGCAGCGCTGCTCCATTACTGCACAGCTCAGTAATAGATGCAGGGTCTATCGGAGTCTAATCCATGCTTTATAGTGCAGCGCTGCTCCATTACTGCACAGCTCAGTAATAGATGCAGGGTCTATCGGAGTCTAATCCATGCTTTATACTGCAGCGCTGCTCAATTACTGCACAGCTCAGTAATAGATGCATGGTCTATCGGAGTCTAATCCATGCTTTATACTGCAGCGCTGTTCCATTACTGCACAGCTGAGTAATAGATGCAGGGTCTATCGGAGTGTAATCCATGCTTTATACTGCAGCGCTGCTCCATTACTGCACAGCTCAGTAATAGATGCAGGGTCTATCGGAGTCTAATCCATGCTTTATACTGCAGCGCTGCTCCATTACTGCACAGCTCAGTAATAGATGCAGGGTCTATCGGAGTCTAATCCATGCTTTATACTGCAGCGCTGCTCAATTACTGCACAGCTCAGTAATAGATGCATGGTCTATCGGAGTCTAATCCATGCTTTATACTGCAGCGCTGTTCCATTACTGCACAGCTCAGTAATAGATGCAGGGTCTATCGGAGTCTAATCCATGCTTTATACTGCAGCGCTGTTCCATTACTGTACAGCTCAGTAATAGATGCAGGGTCTATCGGAGTCTAATCCATGCTTTATACTGCAGCGCTGCTCAATTACTGCACAGCTCAGTAATAGATGCATGGTCTATCGGAGTCTAATCCATGCTTTATACTGCAGCGCTGCTCCATTACTGCACAGCTCAGTAATAGATGCATGGTCTATCGGAGTCTAGTCCATGCTTTATACTGCAGCGCTGCTCCATTACTGCACAGCTCAGTAATAGATGCAGGGTCTATCGGAGTCTAGTCCATGCTTTATACTGCAGCGCTGCTCCATTACTGCACAGCTCAGTAATAGATGCAGGGTCTATCGGAGTGTAATCCATGCTTTATACTGCAGCGCTGCTTCATTACTGCACAGCTCAGTAATAGATGCATGGTCTATCGGAGTCTAGTCCATGCTTTATACTGCTCCATTACTGCACAGCTCAGTAATAGATGCAGGGTCTATCGGAGTCTAGTCCATGCTTTATACTGCAGCGCTGTTCCATTACTGCACAGCTCAGTAATAGATGCAGGGTCTATCGGAGTCTAATCCATGCTTTATACTGCAGCGCTGCTCCATTACTGCACAGCTCAGTAATAGATGCATGGTCTATTGGGGTCTAATCCATGCTTTATAGTGCAGCGCTGTTCCATTACTGCACAGCTCAGTAATAGATGCATGGTCTATCGGAGTCTAATCCATGCTTTATACTGCAGCGCTGTTCCATTACTGCACAGCTCAGTAATAGATGCAGGGTCTATCGGAGTCTAATCCATGCTTTATACTGCAGCGCTGCTCCATTACTGCACAGCTCAGTAATAGATGCATGGTCTATCGGAGTCTAGTCCATGCTTTATACTGCAGCACTGCTCCATTACTGCACAGCTCAGTAATAGATGCAGGGTCTATCGGAGTCTAATCCATGCTTTATACTGCAGCGCTGCTCAATTACTGCACAGCTCAGTAATAGATGCATGGTCTATCGGAGTCTAATCCATGCTTTATACTGCAGCGCTGCTCAATTACTGCACAGCTCAGTAATAGATGCATGGTCTATCGGAGTCTAATCCATGCTTTATACTGCAGCGCTGCTCCATTACTGCACAGCTCAGTAATAGATGCATGGTCTATCGGAGTCTAGTCCATGCTTTATACTGCAGCGCTGCTCCATTACTGCACAGCTCAGTAATAGATGCAGGGTCTATCGGAGTGTAATCCATGCTTTATACTGCAGCGCTGCTCCATTACTGCACAGCTCAGTAATAGATGCATGGTCTATCGGAGTCTAATCCATGCTTTATACTGCAGCGCTGCTCCATTACTGCACAGCTCAGTAATAGATGCATGGTCTATCGGAGTCTAATCCATGCTTTATACTGCAGCGCTGCTCCATTACTGCACAGCTCAGTAATAGATGCATGGTCTATCGGAGTCTAATCCATGCTTTATACTGCAGCGCTGCTCCATTACTGCACAGCTCAGTAATAGATGCAGGGTCTATCGGAGTGTAATCCATGCTTTATACTGCAGCGCTGTTCCATTACTGCACAGCTCAGTAATAGATGCAGGGTCTATCGGAGTCTAGTCCATGCTTTATACTGCAGCGCTGTTCCATTACTGCACAGCTCAGTAATAGATGCAGGGTCTATCGGAGTCTAATCCATGCTTTATACTGCAGCGCTGCTCCATTACTGCACAGCTCAGTAATAGATGCAGGGTCTATCGGAGTCTAGTCCATGCTTTATACTGCAGCGCTGCTCCATTACTGCACAGCTCAGTAATAGATGCATGGTCTATCGGAGTCTAATCCATGCTTTATACTGCAGCGCTGTTCCATTACTGCACAGCTCAGTAATAGATGCATGGTCTATCGGAGTCTAATCCATGCTTTATACTGCAGCGCTGCTCAATTACTGCACAGCTCAGTAATAGATGCATGGTCTATCGGAGTCTAATCCATGCTTTATACTGCAGCGCTGTTCCATTACTGCACAGCTCAGTAATAGATGCAGAGTCTATCGGAGTCTAATCCATGCTTTATACTGCAGCGCTGCTCAATTACTGCACAGCTCAGTAATAGATGCATGGTCTATCGGAGTCTAATCCATGCTTTATACTGCAGCGCTGCTCCATTACTGCACAGCTCAGTAATAGATGCATGGTCTATCGGAGTCTAGTCCATGCTTTATACTGCAGCGCTGCTCCATTACTGCACAGCTCAGTAATAGATGCATGGTCTATCGGAGTCTAATCCATGCTTTATACTGCAGCGCTGTTCCATTACTGCACAGCTCAGTAATAGATGCAGGGTCTATCGGAGTCTAGTCCATGCTTTATACTGCAGCGCTGCTCCATTACTGCACAGCTCAGTAATAGATGCAGGGTCTATCGGAGTCTAATCCATGCTTTATACTGCAGCGCTGCTCCATTACTGCACAGCTCAGTAATAGATGCAGGGTCTATCGGAGTCTAATCCATGCTTTATACTGCAGCGCTGCTCAATTACTGCACAGCTCAGTAATAGATGCAGGGTCTATCGGAGTGTAATCCATGCTTTATACTGCAGCGCTGCTCCATTACTGCACAGCTCAGTAATAGATGCATGGTCTATTGGGGTCTAATCCATGCTTTATAGTGCAACGCTGTTCCATTACTGCACAGCTCAGTAATAGATGCAGGGTCTATCGGAGTCTAGTCCATGCTTTATACTGCAGCGCTGCTCCATTACTGCACAGCTCAGTAATAGATGCATGGTCTATCGGAGTCTAATCCATGCTTTATACTGCAGCGCTGTTCCATTACTGCACAGCTCAGTAATAGATGCAGGGTCTATCGGAGTCTAATCCATGCTTTATACTGCAGCGCTGCTCAATTACTGCACAGCTCAGTAATAGATGCATGGTCTATCGGAGTCTAGTCCATGCTTTATACTGCAGCGCTGCTCCATTACTGCACAGCTCAGTAATAGATGCAGGGTCTATCGGAGTGTAATCCATGCTTTATACTGCAGCGCTGCTCCATTACTGCACAGCTCAGTAATAGATGCAGGGTCTATCGGAGTCTAGTCCATGCTTTATACTGCAGCGCTGCTCCATTACTGCACAGCTCAGTAATAGATGCAGGGTCTATCGGAGTCTAGTCCATGCTTTATACTGCAGCGCTGTTCCATTACTGCACAGCTCAGTAATAGATGCAGGGTCTATCGGAGTCTAATCCATGCTTTATACTGCAGCGCTGCTCAATTACTGCACAGCTCAGTAATAGATGCAGGGTCTATCGGAGTCTAATCCATGCTTTATACTGCAGCGCTGCTCAATTACTGCACAGCTCAGTAATAGATGCAGGGTCTATCGGAGACTAGTCCATGCTTTATACTGCAGCGCTGCTCCATTACTGCACAGCTCAGTAATAGATGCAGGGTCTATCGGAGTCTAGTCCATGCTTTATACTGCAGCGCTGTTCCATTACTGCACAGCTCAGTAATAGATGCAGGGTCTATCGGAGTCTAGTCCATGCTTTATAGTGCAGCGCTGCTCCATTACTGCACAGCTCAGTAATAGATGCATGGTCTATCGGAGTCTAATCCATGCTTTATACTGCAGCGCTGTTCCATTACTGCACAGCTCAGTAATAGATGCAGGGTCTATCGGAGTCTAATCCATGCTTTATACTGCAGCGCTGTTCCATTACTGCACAGCTCAGTAATAGATGCATGGTCTATCGGAGTCTAGTCCATGCTTTATACTGCAGCGCTGTTCCATTACTGCACAGCTCAGTAATAGATGCAGTGTCTATCGGAGTCTAATCCATGCTTTATACTGCAGCGCTGTTCCATTACTGCACAGCTCAGTAATAGATGCATGGTCTATCGGAGTCTAGTCCATGCTTTATACTGCAGCGCTGTTCCATTACTGCACAGCTCAGTAATAGATGCATGGTCTATCGGAGTCTAATCCATGCTTTATACTGCGGCGCTGTTCCATTACTGCACAGCTCAGTAATAGATGCAGGGTCTATCGGAGTCTAGTCCATGCTTTATACTGCAGCGCTGCTCCATTACTGCACAGCTCAGTAATAGATGCAGGGTCTATCGGAGTCTAATCCATGCTTTATACTGCAGCACTGCTCCATTACTGCACAGCTCAGTAATAGATGCATGGTCTATCGGAGTCTAGTCCATGGTTTATACTGCAGCGCTGCTCCATTACTGCACAGCTCAGTAATAGATGCATGGTCTATCGGAGTCTAGTCCATGCTTTATACTGCAGCGCTGTTCCATTACTGTACAGCTCAGTAATAGATGCAGGGTCTATCGGAGTCTAATCCATGCTTTATACTGCAGCGCTGTTCCATTACTGCACAGCTCAGTAATAGATGCAGGGTCTATCGGAGTCTAATCCATGCTTTATACTGCAGCGCTGTTCCATTACTGCACAGCTCAGTAATAGATGCATGGTCTATCGGAGTCTAGTCCATGCTTTATACTGCAGCGCTGCTCCATTACTGCACAGCTCAGTAATAGATGCATGGTCTATCGGAGTCTAATCCATGCTTTATACTGCAGCGCTGCTCCATTACTGCACAGCTCAGTAATAGATGCATGGTCTATCGGAGTCTAATCCATGCTTTATACTGCAGCGCTGTTCCATTACTGCACAGCTCAGTAATAGATGCATGGTCTATCGGAGTCTAATCCATGCTTTATACTGCAGCGCTGCTCCATTACTGCACAGCTCAGTAATAGATGCAGGGTCTATCGGAGTCTAATCCATGCTTTATACTGCAGCGCTGTTCCATTACTGCACAGCTCAGTAATAGATGCATGGTCTATCGGAGTCTAGTCCATGCTTTATACTGCAGCGCTGCTCCATTACTGCACAGCTCAGTAATAGATGCATGGTCTATCGGAGTCTAATCCATGCATTATACTGCAGCACTGCTCCATTACTGCACAGCTCAGTAATAGATGCAGGGTCTATCGCAGTGTAATCCATGCTTTATACTGCAGCATTACTGCACAGCTCAGTAATAGATGCATGGTCTATCGGAGTCTAATCCATGCTTTATACTGCAGCGCTGCTCCATTACTGCACAGCTCAGTAATAGATGCATGGTCTATCGGAGTCTAGTCCATGCTTTATACTGCAGCGCTGCTCCATTACTGCACAGCTCAGTAATAGATGCATGGTCTATCGGAGTCTAATCCATGCTTTATACTGCAGCGCTGTTCCATTACTGCACAGCTCAGTAATAGATGCAGGGTCTATCGGAGTCTAATCCATGCTTTATACTGCAGCGCTGTTCCATTACTGCACAGCTCAGTAATAGATGCAGGGTCTATCGGAGTCTAGTCCATGCTTTATACTGCAGCGCTGTTCCATTACTGCACAGCTCAGTAATAGATGCATGGTCTATCGGAGTCTAATCCATGCTTTATACTGCAGCGCTGTTCCATTACTGCACAGCTCAGTAATAGATGCAGGGTCTATCGCAGTGTAATCCATGCTTTATACTGCAGCATTACTGCACAGCTCAGTAATAGATGCAGGGTCTATCGGAGTCTAGTCCATGCTTTATACTGCAGCGCTGTTCCATTACTGCACAGCTCAGTAATAGATGCAGGGTCTATCGGAGTCTAATCCATGCTTTATACTGCAGCGCTGCTCCATTACTGCACAGCTCAGTAATAGATGCATGGTCTATCGGAGTCTAATCCATGCTTTATACTGCAGCGCTGTTCCATTACTGCACAGCTCAGTAATAGATGCAGGGTCTATCGGAGTGTAATCCATGCTTTATACTGCAGCGCTGCTCCATTACTGCACAGCTCAGTAATAGATGCAGGGTCTATCGGAGTCTAGTCCATGCTTTATACTGCTCCATTACTGCACAGCTCAGTAATAGATGCAGGGTCTATCGGAGTCTAGTCCATGCTTTATACTGCAGCGCTGCTCCATTACTGCACAGCTCAGTAATAGATGCAGGGTCTATCAGAGTCTAGTCCATGCTTTATACTGCAGCGCTGCTCCATTACTGCACAGCTCAGTAATAGATGCAGGGTATATCGGAGTCTAATCCATGCTTTATACTGCAGCGCTGCTCCATTACTGCACAGCTCAGTAATAGATGCATGGTCTATCGGAGTCTAATCCATGCTTTATACTGCAGCGCTGTTCCATTACTGCACAGCTCAGTAATAGATGCAGGGTCTATCGGAGTGTAATCCATGCTTTATACTGCAGCGCTGCTCCATTACTGCACAGCTCAGTAATAGATGCATGGTCTATCGGAGTCTAGTCCATGCTTTATACTGCTCCATTACTGTACAGCTCAGTAATAGATGCAGGGTCTATCGGAGTCTAGTCCATGCTTTATACTGCAGCGCTGCTCCATTACTGCACAGCTCAGTAATAGATGCAGGGTCTATCAGAGTCTAGTCCATGCTTTATACTGCAGCGCTGCTCCATTACTGCACAGCTCAGTAATAGATGCAGGGTCTATCGGAGTCTAATCCATGCTTTATACTGCAGCGCTGCTCAATTACTGCACAGCTCAGTAATAGATGCATGGTCTATCGGAGTCTAGTCCATGCTTTATACTGCAGCGCTGTTCCATTACTGTACAGCTCAGTAATAGATGCATGGTCTATCGGAGTCTAGTCCATGCTTTATACTGCAGCGCTGCTCCATTACTGCACAGCTCAGTAATAGATGCAGGGTTTATCGGAGTCTAATCCATGCTTTATACTGCAGCACTGCTCCATTACTGCACAGCTCAGTAATAGATGCATGGTCTATTGGGGTCTAATCCATGCTTTATAGTGCAGCACTGCTTCATTACTGCACAGCTCAGTAATAGATGCAGGGTCTATCGGAGTGTAATCCATGCTTTATACTGCAGCGCTGCTCCATTACTGCACAGCTCAGTAATAGATGCAGGGTCTATCGGAGTCTAATCCATGCTTTATACTGCAGCGCTGCTCCATTACTGCACAGCTCAGTAATAGATGCATGGTCTATCGGAGTCTAGTCCATGCTTTATACTGCAGCGCTGCTCAATTACTGCACAGCTCAGTAATAGATGCAGGGTCTATCGGAGTCTAGTCCATGCTTTATACTGCAGCATTACTGCACAGCTCAGTAATAGATGCAGGTTCTGTCCATGCTTTATACTGCAGCGCTGCTCCATTACTGCACAGCTCAGTAATAGATACAGGGTCTAATCCATGCTTTATACTGCAGCGCTGCTCCATTACTGTACAGCTCAGTAATAGATGCAGGGTCTATCGGAGTGTAATCCATGCTTTATACTGCAGCGCTGCTCCATTACTGCACAGCTCAGTAATAGATGCATGGTCTATCGGAGTTTAATCCATGCTTTATACTGCAGCGCTGCTCCATTACTGCACAGCTCAGTAATAGATGCAGGGTCTATCGGAGTGTAATCCATGCTTTATACTGCAGCGCTGCTCCATTACTGCACAGCTCAGTAATAGATGCAGGGTCTATCGGAGTGTAATCCATGCTTTATACTGCAGCGCTGCTCCATTACTGCACAGCTCAGTAATAGATGCAGGGTCTATCGGAGTCTAATCCATGCTTTATACTGCAGCGCTGCTCCATTACTGCACAGCTCAGTAATAGATGCAGGGTCTATCGGAGTCTAGTCCATGCTTTATACTGCAGCGCTGCTCCATTACTGCACAGCTCAGTAATAGATGCAGGGTCTATCGGAGTCTAATCCATGCTTTATACTGCAGCGCTGCTCCATTACTGCACAGCTCAGTAATAGATGCAGGGTCTATCGGAGTGTAATCCATGCTTTATACTGCAGCGCTGCTCCATTACTGCACAGCTCAGTAATAGATGCAGGGTCTATCGGAGTCTAATCCATGCTTTATACTGCAGCGCTGCTCCATTACTGCACAGCTCAGTAATAGATGCAGGGTCTATCGGAGTGTAATCCATGCTTTATACTGCAGCGCTCCTCCATTACTGCACAGCTCAGTAATAGATGCAGGGTCTATCGGAGTCTAGTCCATGCTTTATACTGCAGCGCTGCTCCATTACTGCACAGCATCTGCAATATATGAGCAGCTTCACAACAAGCCACTTACTGGAGAAATGGTCTCCCCCGGTGTTCAGATAGAAGCTCTGCCTCCTGGAGGTGTTGTACTGGGATGGGTCTGCGTAGTACCCCATGGACGGGCATCCCCCTGGGGGGCAGGGAAAACAGGAACCCTGGAGAAATTAAGTGACCCCCATTATAATCTCAGCACTAAAGAG
Organism: Anomaloglossus baeobatrachus; assembly: GCF_048569485.1. NCBI lineage: Eukaryota > Metazoa > Chordata > Amphibia > Anura > Aromobatidae > Anomaloglossus > Anomaloglossus baeobatrachus. Next base: position 4,409,642 of record NC_134357.1, read on the forward strand.
GATGACTCCTATTATCTGCACAATCCTATGACCTGGCTTTCGCCATGCTGACGGTCTCCCAGGACATAGGCAGAACGTACCGCGATGAATTCCTCGTAGCTCCCGCAGGGGTAACTGGTGAATCCGCTGCGATGCAGCACGCTGTGCGTAAAGTAGAGGAACGCACGGAAGTGATTACACGCCAAAACCTGAAGAGCCGCTGGGGAAAAAGCCAAAAGATCAGCGCAGAAATCCGAAGAGAGAAGAGGAGCAGAGGAAGACATCAGCGCAAACGTCCGAAGAGAGAAGAGGAGCAGAGGAAGAGATCAGAGCAGACGTCCGAAGAGAGAAGAGGAGCAGAGGAAGAGATCAGAGCAGAGGAAGAGATCAGAGCAGAGGAAGAGATCAGAGCAGAGGAAGAGATCAGCGCAAATGTCCGAAGAGAGAAGAGGAGCAGAGGAAGAGATCAGCGCAGACATCCGGAGAGAGAAGAGGAGCAAAGTAAGAGATCAGAGCAGAGGAAGAGATCAGAGCAGAGGAAGAGATCAGAGCAGAGGAAGAGATCAGAGCAGACGTCCGAAGAGAGAAGAGGAGCAGAGGAAAACAGCAGAGCAGACGTCCGAAGAGAGAAGAGGAGCAGAGGAAGAGATCAGAGCAGACGTCCGAAGAGAGAAGAGGAGCAGAGGAAAACATCAGAGCAGACGTCCGAAGCGAGAAGAGGAGCAGAGGAAGAGATCAGAGCAGACGTCCGAAGAGAGAAGAGGAGCAGAGGAAAACATCAGAGCAGACGTCCGAAGAGAGAAGAGGAGCAGAGGAAAAGATCAGAGCAGACGTCCGAAGAGAGAAGAGGAGCAGAGGAAGAGATCAGCGCAAACGTCCGAAGAGAGAAGAGGAGCAGAGGAAAACATCAGAGCAGACGTCCGAAGAGAGAAGAGGAGCAGAGGAAGAGATCAGAGCAGACGTCCGAAGAGAGAAGAGGAGCAAAGTAAGAGATCAGAGCAGAGGAAGAGATCAGAGCAGAGGAAGAGATCAGAGCAAACGTCCGAAGAGAGAAGAGGAGCAGAGGAAGAGATCAGAGCAAACGTCCGAAAAGAGAAGAGGAGCAGAGGAAGAGATCAGAGCAGAGGAAGAGATCAGAGCAGAGGAAGAGATCAGAGCAGAGGAAGAGATCAGAGCAGACGTCCGAACAGAGAAGAGGAACAGAAGCAAAGATCAGAGCAGACGTCCGAAGAGAGAAGAGGATCAGAGCAAGAGATCAGCGCAGACGTCCGAAGAGAGAAGAAGAGCAGAGGAAGAGATCAGCGCAGACGTACGAAGAGAGAAGAGGAGCAGAGGAAGAGATCAGCGCAGAGGAAGAGATCAGAGCAGACGTCCGAAGAGACAAGAGGAGCGGAGGAAAAGAGTGGTCACACTACAGAGCTCTGTACTGTAGAGCGGTCACACTATAGAGCTCTGTACTGTAGAGAGGTCACACTATAGAGCTCTGTACTGTAGAGCGGTCACACTATAGAGCCCTGTACTGTAGAGAGGTCACACTATAGAGCTCTGTACTGTAGAGCGGTCACACTATAGAGCTCTGTACTGTAGAGCGGTCACACTATAGAGCCCTGTACTGTAGAGAGGTCACACTATAGAGCTCTGTACTGTAGAGAGGTCACACTATAGAGCTCTGTACTGTAGAGCGGTCACACTATAGAGCTCTGTACTGTAGAGAGGTCACACTATAGAGCTCTGTACTGTAGAGCGGTCACACTATAGAGATCTGTACTGTAGAGAGGTCACACTATAGAGCTCTGTACTGTAGAGAGGTCACACTATAGAGCTCTGTACTGTAGAGAGGTCACACTATAGAGCTCTGTACTGTAGAGAGGTCACACTATAGAGCCCTGTACTGTAGAGCGGTCACACTATAGAGCTCTGTACTGTAGAGCGGTCACACTATAGAGCTCTGTACTGTAGAGCGGTCACACTATAGAGCTCTGTACTGTAGAGAGGTCACACTATAGAGCTGTGTACTGTAGAGCGGTCACACTATAGAGCTCTGTACTGTAGAGAGGTCACACTATAGAGCTCTGTACTGTAGAGAGGTCACACTATAGAGCCCTGTACTGTAGAGAGGTCACACTATAGAGCTCTGTACTGTAGAGAGGTCACACTATAGAGCTCTGTACTGTAGAGAGGTCACACTATAGAGCTCTGTACTGTAGAGCGGTCACACTATAGAGCTCTGTACTGTAGAGAGGTCACACTATAGAGCTCTGTACTGTAGAGAGGTCACACTATAGAGCCCTGTACTGTAGAGAGGTCACACTATAGAGCCCTGTACTGTAGAGCGGTCACACTATAGAGCTCTGTACTGTAGAGCGGTCACACTATAGAGCTCTGTACTGTAGAGCGGTCACACTATAGAGCTCTGTACTGTAGAGCGGTCACACTATAGAGCTCTGTACTGTAGAGAGGTCACACTATAGAGCTCTGTACTGTAGAGCGGTCACACTATAGAGCTCTGTACTGTAGAGCGGTCACACTATAGAGCTCTGTACTGTAGAGAGGTCACACTATAGAGCTCTGTACTGTAGAGAGGTCACACTATAGAGCTGTGTACTGTAGAGCGGTCACACTATAGAGCTCTGTACTGTAGAGCGGTCACACTATAGAGCTCTGTACTGTAGAGAGGTCACACTATAGAGCTCTGTACTGTAGAGAGGTCACACTATAGAGCTGTGTACTGTAGAGCGGTCACACTATAGAGCTCTGTACTGTAGAGCGGTCACACTATAGAGCTCTGTACTGTAGAGAGGTCACACTATAGAGCTCTGTACTGTAGAGAGGTCACACTATAGAGCTCTGTACTGTAGAGAGGTCACACTATAGAGCTCTGTACTGTAGAGAGGTCACACTATAGAGCTCTGTACTGTAGAGCGGTCACACTATAGAGCTGTGTACTGTAGAGCGGTCACACTATAGAGCTCTGTACTGTAGAGCGGTCACACTATAGAGCTCTGTACTGTAGAGAGGTCACACTATAGAGCTGTGTACTGTAGAGCGATCACACTATAGAGCTCTGTACTGTAGAGAGGTCACACTATAGAGGTCTGTACTGTAGAGAGGTCACACTATAGAGCTCTGTACTGTAGAGAGGTCACACTATAGAGCTCTGTACTGTAGAGAGGTCACACTATAGAGCTGTGTACTGTAGAGAGGTCACACTATAGAGCTCTGTACTGTAGAGAGGTCACACTATAGAGGTCTGTACTGTAGAGAGGTCACACTATAGAGCTCTGTACTGTAGAGCGGTCACACTATAGAGCTCTGTACTGTAGAGAGGTCACACTATAGAGCCCTGTACTGTAGAGAGGTCACACTATAGAGCTCTGTACTGTAGAGAGGTCACACTATAGAGCTCTGTGCTGTAGAGAGGTCACACTATAGAGCCCTGTACTGTAGAGAGGTCACACTATAGAGCTCTGTACTGTAGAGCGGTCACACTATAGAGCCCTGTACTGTAGAGCGGTCACACTATAGAGCTCTGTACTGTAGAGCGCTCACACTATAGAGCCCTGTACTGTAGAGAGGTCACACTATAAAGCTCTGTACTGTAGAGAGGTCACACTATAGAGCCCTGTACTGTAGAGAGGTCACACTATAGAGCTCTGCACTGTAGAGAGGTCACACTATAGAGCCCTGTACTGTAGAGCGGTCACACTATAGAGCTCTGTACTGTAGAGCGGTCACACTATAGAGCTCTGTACTGTAGAGAGGTCACACTATAGAGCTCTGTACTGTAGAGAGGTCACACTATAGAGCTCTGTACTGTAGAGCGGTCACACTATAGAGCCCTGTACTGTAGAGAGGTCACACTATAGAGCTCTGCACTGTAGAGAGGTCACACTATAGAGCTCTGTACTGTAGAGAGGTCACACTATAGAGCTCTGTACTGTAGAGAGGTCACACTATAGAGCTCTGTACTGTAGAGAGGTCACACTATAGAGCCCTGTACTGTAGAGAGGTCACACTATAGAGCCCTGTACTGTAGAGAGGTCACACTATAGAGCTCTGTACTGTAGAGCGGTCACACTATAGAGCCCTGTACTGTAGAGAGGTCACACTATAGAGCTGTGTACTGTAGAGAGGTCACACTATAGAGCTCTGTACTGTAGAGAGGTCACACTATAGAGCTCTGTGCTGTAGAGAGGTCACACTATAGAGCTCTGTACTGTAGAGAGGTCACACTATAGAGCTCTGTACTGTAGAGCGGTCACACTATAGAGCTCTGTACTGTAGAGAGGTCACACTATAGAGCCCTGTACTGTAGAGAGGTCACACTATAGAGCCCTGTACTGTAGAGAGGTCACACTATAGAGCTCTGTACTGTAGAGAGGTCACACTATAGAGCCCTGTACTGTAGAGAGGTCACACTATAGAGCTCTGTACTGTAGAGAGGTCACACTATAGAGCCCTGTACTGTAGAGAGGTCACACTATAGAGCCCTGTACTGTAGAGAGGTCACACTATAGAGCTCTGTACTGTAGAGAGGTCACACTATAGAGCTCTGTACTGTAGAGCGGTCACACTATAGAGCTCTGTACTGTAGAGAGGTCACACTATAGAGCTCTGTACTGTAGAGCGGTCACACTATAGAGCTCTGTACTGTAGAGAGGTCACACTATAGAGCTCTGTACTGTAGAGCGGTCACACTATAGAGCTCTGTACTGTAGAGCGGTCACACTATAGAGCTCTGTACTGTAGAGAGGTCACACTATAGAGCTCTGTACTGTAGAGAGGTCACACTATAGAGCTGTGTACTGTAGAGCGGTCACACTATAGAGCTCTGTACTGTAGAGCGGTCACACTATAGAGCTCTGTACTGTAGAGAGGTCACACTATAGAGCCCTGTACTGTAGAGAGGTCACACTATAGAGCTCTGTACTGTAGAGAGGTCACACTATAGAGCTCTGTACTGTAGAGCGGTCACACTATAGAGCTGTGTACTGTAGAGCGGTCACACTATAGAGCTCTGTACTGTAGAGAGGTCACACTATAGAGCTCTGTACTGTAGAGAGGTCACACTATAGAGCTCTGTACTGTAGAGAGGTCACACTATAGAGCTCTGTACTGTAGAGAGGTCACACTATAGAGCCCTGTACTGTAGAGCGGTCACACTATAGAGGTCTGTACTGTAGAGAGGTCACACTATAGAGCTCTGTACTGTAGAGCGGTCACACTATAGAGCTCTGTACTGTAGAGAGGTCACACTATAGAGCCCTGTACTGTAGAGAGGTCACACTATAGAGGTCTGTACTGTAGAGCGGTCACACTATAGAGCTCTGTACTGTAGAGAGGTCACACTATAGAGCCCTGTACTGTAGAGAGGTCACACTATAGAGCTCTGTACTGTAGAGAGGTCACACTATAGAGCTCTGTACTGTAGAGAGGTCACACTATAGAGCCCTGTACTGTAGAGAGGTCACACTATAGAGCTCTGTACTGTAGAGCGGTCACACTATAGAGCCCTGTACTGTAGAGCGGTCACACTATAGAGCTCTGTACTGTAGAGCGGTCACACTATAGAGCCCTGTACTGTAGAGCGGTCACACTTTAGAGCTCTGTACTGTAGAGCGGTCACACTATAGAGCTCTGTACTGTAGAGAGGTCACACTATAAAGCTCTGTACTGTAGAGAGGTCACACTATAGAGCTCTGTACTGTAGAGAGGTCACACTATAGAGCTCTGCACTGTAGAGCGGTCACACTATAGAGCTCTGTACTGTAGAGAGGTCACACTATAGAGCTCTGTACTGTAGAGAGGTCACACTATAGAGCCCTGTACTGTAGAGAGGTCACACTATAGAGCCCTGTACTGTAGAGAGGTCACACTATAGAGCTCTGTACTGTAGAGAGGTCACACTATAGAGCTCTGTACTGTAGAGAGGTCACACTATAAAGCTCTGTACTGTAGAGAGGTCACACTATAGAGCTCTGTACTGTAGAGAGGTCACACTATAGAGCTCTGCACTGTAGAGCGGTCACACTATAGAGCTCTGTACTGTAGAGAGGTCACACTATAGAGCTCTGTACTGTAGAGAGGTCACACTATAGAGCCCTGTACTGTAGAGAGGTCACACTATAGAGCTCTGTACTGTAGAGAGGTCACACTATAGAGCTCTGTACTGTAGAGAGGTCACACTATAGAGCTCTGTACTGTAGAGAGGTCACACTATAGAGCCCTGTACTGTAGAGAGGTCACACTATAGAGCCCTGTACTGTAGAGAGGTCACACTATAGAGCTCTGTACTGTAGAGAGGTCACACTATAGAGCTCTGTACTGTAGAGAGGTCACACTATAGAGCCCTGTACTGTAGAGAGGTCACACTATAGAGCCGTGTACTGTAGAGAGATCACACTATAGAGCTCTGTACTGTAGAGAGGTCACACTATAGAGCTCTGTACTGTAGAGAGGTCACACTATAGAGCCGTGTACTGTAGAGAGATCACACTATAGAGCTCTGTACTGTAGAGAGGTCACACTATAGAGCTCTGTACTGTAGAGAGGTCACACTATAGAGCTCTGTACTGTAGAGCGGTCACACTATAGAGCTCTGTACTGTAGAGAGGTCACACTATAGAGCTCTGTACTGTAGAGAGGTCACACTATAGAGCTCTGTACTGTAGAGCGGTCACACTATAGAGCTCTGTACTGTAGAGCGGTCACACTATAGAGCCCTGTACTGTAGAGAGGTCACACTATAGAGCTCTGTACTGTAGAGAGGTCACACTATAGAGCCGTGTACTGTAGAGAGATCACACTATAGAGCTCTGTACTGTAGAGAGGTCACAATATAGAGCTCTGTACTGTAGAGCGGTCACACTATAGAGCCCTGTACTGTAGAGAGGTCACACTATAGAGCTCTGCACTGTAGAGAGGTCACACTATAGAGCCGTGTACTGTAGAGAGATCACACTATAGAGCTCTGTACTGTAGAGAGGTCACACTATAGAGTCCTGTACTGTAGAGAGGTCACACTATAGAGCTCTGTACTGTAGAGAGGTCACACTATAGAGCCCTGTACTGTAGAGCGGTCACACTATAGAGCCCTGTACTGTAGAGAGGTCACACTATAGAGCCCTGTACTGTAGAGAGGTCACACTATAGAGCCCTGTACTGTAGAGAGGTCACACTATAGAGCTCTGTACTGTAGAGAGGTCACACTATAGAGCCCTGTACTGTAGAGAGGTCACACTATAGAGCTCTGTACTGTAGAGAGGTCACACTATAGAGGTCTGTACTGTAGAGAGGTCACACTATAGAGCCTGTACTGTAGAGAGGTCACACTATAGAGCTCTGTACTGTAGAGAGGTCACACTATAGAGCCCTGTACTGTAGAGAGGTCACACTATAGAGCTCTGTACTGTAGAGAGGTCACACTATAGAGCCCTGTACTGTAGAGAGGTCACACTATAGAGCCCTGTACTGTAGAGAGGTCACACTATAGAGCTCTGTACTGTAGAGAGGTCACACTATAGAGCCCTGTACTGTAGAGAGGTCACACTATAGAGCTCTGTACTGTAGAGAGGTCACACTATAGAGCCCTGTACTGTAGAGAGGTCACACTATAGAGCTCTGTACTGTAGAGAGGTCACACTATAGAGCTCTGTACTGTAGAGAGGTCACACTATAGAGCTCTGTACTGTAGAGAGGTCACACTATAGAGCTCTGTACTGTAGAGAGGTCACACTATAGAGCCTCTGTACTGTAGAGAGGTCACACTATAGAGCTCTGTACTGTAGAGAGGTCACACTATAGAGCCCTGTACTGTAGAGAGGTCACACTATAGAGCTCTGTACTGTAGAGAGGTCACACTATAGAGCCCTGTACTGTAGAGAGGTCACACTATAGAGCCCTGTACTGTAGAGAGGTCACACTATAGAGCTCTGTACTGTAGAGCGGTCACACTATAGAGCCTCTGTACTGTAGAGAGGTCACACTATAGAGCCCTGTACTGTAGAGAGGTCACACTATAGAGCTCTGTACTGTAGAGAGGTCACACTATAGAGCCCTGTACTGTAGAGAGGTCACACTATAGAGCACTGTACTGTAGAGAGGTCACACTATAGAGCCCTGTACTGTAGAGAGGTCACACTATAGAGCCCTGTACTGTAGAGAGGTCACACTATAGAGCCCTGTACTGTAGAGAGGTCACACTATAGAGCCCTGTACTGTAGAGAGGTCACACTATAGAGCTCTGTACTGTAGAGAGGTCACACTATAGAGCCCTGTACTGTAGAGAG